>NC_088370.1:19744704-19754704 GCF_034508935.2 Berghia stephanieae | reverse complement strand
TTTTGTGTTCGTGGATAGCTCACACGGTAGAGCCACGCTCTCACCTGCCAGGCGGAGTTGTCGTACCAATAAGGTCGCAGGTTCAAACCCCACCACCGCCGCGAAAAATTTTTATTCTCTATTGTCTTCTGGCACTTTTCTATTCACTTCATATCTTGTTGTTACCAACATAAGTGCCTGCTCCACTCACTTTTCTGAATTAAAAATTCACCCCATACACCGGAGCATACTCAATGTCTCAATCGTTTCTATGTTATATGTTTGTGTTGAGAATATTGGCTATTAAGCTTAACTGCTGGTCAAAATTATTCGCGATGGTGGTGTACGAACGAATCGGCGGTCTCAAGAAGTGGGTGAGAGAGGGATCTAGTAATGACTTTGAGTTTGAAACGAATATTTTTGTGTTCGTGGATAGCTCACACGGTAGAGCCACGCTCTCACCTGCCAGGCGGAGTTGTCGTACCAATAAGGTCGCAGGTTCAAACCCCACCACCGCCGCGAAAAATTTTTATTCTCTATTGTCTTCTGGCACTTTTCTATTCACTTCATATCTTGTTGTTACCAACATAAGTGCCTGCTCCACTCACTTTTCTGAATTAAAAATTCACACCCATACACCGGAGCATACTCAATGTCTCAATCGTTTCTATGTTATATGTTTGTGTTGAGAATATTGGCTATTAAGCTTAACTGCTGGTCAAAATTATTCGCGATGGTGGTGTACGAACGAATCGGCGGTCTCAAGAAGTGGGTGAGAGAGGGATCTAGTAATGACTTTGAGTTTGAAACGAATATTTTTGTGTTCGTGGATAGCTCACACGGTAGAGCCACGCTCTCACCTGCCAGGCGGAGTTGTCGTACCAATAAGGTCGCAGGTTCAAACCCCACCACCGCCGCGAAAAATTTTTATTCTCTATTGTCTTCTGGCACTTTTCTATTCACTTCATATCTTGTTGTAGGTAAAAGAGCGCAGAAAAAGTCCCCACTATTTAAGATTGATTCAGTAAGAATACCATGTGAAGAGACGGTAAAGGTACTTGGAATAGATATTGACTATCAATTAAAATGTGACTTTGACATCAAGGAAATATGCAGGAAGGCCTCTCAACAACTAAACGAGTTAAAAAGAATAGGAAGACACCTATCCAAACTAAATAAACCAACAATTTCCCATACATTTATCTGATCAAATTTCAACTTTTTTTCCACTTATTTGGCACTTCTGCTCTGAGCAAATACTAAGAAAATGGAAAAACATTCAAGTACGTGCTCTCAGATTCACCTACAGCGATTATTCGTAGCCATCGTTATGTTATAGCCTGAGACTGAAATCCAAAAGGACTGTCAGTTTGACGTCATTATTTGGTTTTTGCACCGCTTAGTGAGTTGTTGTTAGTAGAGCTCATGGAAACAAGTCATTTCATTGGTTGAACTATTGAATACAACTCACGATTTGTTTTCTTTTGTGGCAAAAGACTGGCATTTTGATGTCATTTTTTTGGTCAGTATCAGGCCATAACTTTACGAAGGCCACGGACTATTACGGTACTTACCAAGACTTATTAACAAAGGCTAAAGTTATCTCCCTTTAATATGAATTATTGTAACAGAAACATTCAAAGTTCTTTACAAATTATCCCCAAAATGTCAAGAAAATAATTTAGCAACGTTTAAAGAAAGAAAATAAGATTTTAGGCACATCAATCCTATTAATATCCCAAACATCAAAACAACCCATTTCGGTAAACAGTCCTTTCGTTATGCCGCTGCAGTTTCGTGGAATAATCTGCCAGAGCACATGAGATCAGAGACAGATTTGAATAGGTTTGAAAGTCTCTTATGACAAAAGTGGCAGATTCTCAGACTGGTTCAGATGTGTTTTCTGTTCTCTTTAGTATATTTGATATTCATATTTAATGAAACCATGAGACATGTCAATTTTTATGTATAATATATAGTATTTTAATTTATGTGCAAAGTATATAGTTTCAACAACACAAAGAAACATCCAACTGCCTCAACACTTTTACACACATGATGACATTCTAAAGCTAAGAACACTTGCACGAGACAGAGATTTGTGGAAGCAAATTACTAACTGGATAAAAGAAACAAACTCGAAGTGACGCACACATTCACGGCCAGCGTCCATAGAGACTGTGCAGCCATATTTATTCATTATAGTTTAGAAATAAATTGACCCACAGCCACAAACCGGCATCGTATGAGGGTGAACACAATCTAAAATTGTCAGATGCCAGATATTAGAGAATTTAGATAATGTCACCATAAGAAGACGATGGAGGTGGATTGGACACACCCTTAGAAAGATTGACTCCACTATAACAAAGAAAGTATTAGACTGGAACCCCAAGGGCAGAAGATTAAGGGGAAGGCCAAGAGGAACATGGAGAAGAATTAAAGAAGCTGATAATATACAGAGAAGTGATGACACATGGAACGAGATAAAAAGTTAGGTCAGGATAGAGAAGGAAGGAAACTGTCTGTGGCCTATACCCTGACCCAGGGTGAAAAAAGCAATGATGATAATGATGATGATGATGGCTATAAGAAATCATATCCATTGGCCCAAATAAAGCTTAAACTTAACCAAAGTTTTAAAATATTATTTTTAGTAAATTCGATTTTAATCATCGAGGTCATTCCCACATAAAATCGTTTTAAGATGATATTTAAAAAAAAATAATTATGCCCTTCCGCCACATCACAATATATCATCGCCATGGCATTCCACGAGGGAATATAGATAATTCATCAAACAAGATGTCTGATGTCAAAAAGAATCACCCATGTTGTCCAAGTGAGCAAATTGGGGGTTAATAATCTTGCCGAAGGAAAAAAAACCCCGAAAGTGCCTGATGGGGGGCTCGAACCCGGGACCTTCCGGATCACAGTGCAATGCCTTAACCACTCGACCACTTCGCCCCTCTTAAAGAAGATAAATCATGAATAAAAGTGAATAAATTGGCAACCCTGAAAAGAATGTCATGGCAACTGACAGTGTTAGGTGGTTTATCCGGAAATGTGTCAAAGTTTGTTTGGATGCCAAGCCATTTAACACGACATCTCATAATATTCTGTCGTATTTTGGAAAAATAAACGTTTTAAAATTTTTGGCCAAAAAACTCTACATTCAAATACTGATCGATTTAGACGACCCTCTTGTCAAAAACTCTTAAACCTGGGACTTCTATGAAATCTTTGGTTTGAAAGTGTTTTTTGACATTTTAGCTGATCGATATTTGAAGAACAAGTTACCTGGCCAAAATTTTAAAAAAATGTTTTGTTTTTTTTTTCTTCCCGAGAATGGCAGTATTGGGAATTTGTTCGCATCCCTCATGGTGCTACTCGGTTCAAACTTTGAACAGTCAAGGTTAGGAATTTTATTGATAAGAAGATCGTGGTCAAATTTATGTAAGTGACACAGAATAAACCAAGTTGGTCACCGACAATCTCTCTCTTTCTCTCTCTCTCTATCTCTCTCTCTCTCTCTGTCTCTCTATCTCTCTCTCTCTGTCTGTCTCTCTCTCTCTCTCTGCTTCTCTCTGTGCGTGTCTGTCTGTCTGTCTGTCTGTCTCTCTCTCTCTCGCTCTCTCTCTCTCTCTCTCTCTCTCTCTCTCTCTCTCTCTTTGTTTTTCTATCTCTTTCTGCTCCATCCCTACCTTCTCTATCGGTCTTTCTTGCTCCATGTCCTCACCCTTCTCTGTATTCTTCTCTCTCTCTCTCTCTCTGTATGTGTGTGTGTGTGCGTGTGTGTGCGTGTGTGTGTGTATGTGTGTGTCCTTCTATCTCTTTCTTCTCCATCTCTACCTTCTTCTTTCTGTCTTTTTTGCCCCTTGTCCTCACCCTTCTCTCTATTCTTCTCTCTCTCTCTCTCTCTCTCTCTCTCTCTCTCTCTCTCTGTGTGTGTGCGTGTGTGTGTGTATGTGTATGTGTGTGTCCTTCTATCTCTTTCTTCTCCATCTCTACCTTCTCTATCTGTCTTTCTTGCCCCTTGTCCTCACCCTTCTCTCTATTCTTCCCCTCTCTCTCTCTCACTCCCCCTCTCCCTCGTCTCTATTCTTCTCTCTCCCCCTCCTTTATCTCTCTATATCTATCTATCTCTGTCCCCCCCCCCCCCACTTCGCTCTCTTCTCTTGTCTACTTCCTCCTCTCGATTCTCCGAACTCTATCTGCATCTCCTCCACCTCCCCTCCCCTTTCCACTCTTTCTTTCTTTTCTTCTTTATTTTTTTTGTATAACCGTTAACGCTCAACGAAAATTGATATGTGACCCCTCGTTTCAAAACGGTAGTAAGTCGGGATGATTATAAGATGCTTAAAACGGGATTTGCAGCCAGAAATATCATGCTTAAGTTGAGTTTATATGCTTTATAGAGGACAAGGAATATCATATTTTACTGTGCTAAATACCAACGTTTCATATTTTTGACCAGTTTAACTATAATTTGATTTTTTTTGTCCATCCCGACATAATACCGTTTTGACACGAAGGGTCACTTATCATCTCTGCAGTCCAGAAAACCTTAAGCTCCATGGAGACGGGGCTCATCATGGTTACTTAGCGCTTGTCGCACTGTAATAATTGCTTGGTTCCCTTTATGTAGGACGATAATCTAGTCTGATGCAAAGATTGTATTTTATTTCAATGCATTTCTCTTCCAATTTGTTTACTTATTTCTTCCTGGTTGTGCTATTCTTCTTTTCTTTTTCGTGCTCCTCTCAATAGGGATCATCATGGTTACTTAGCGCTTGTAACATTTGCTTGTTTTCCTTTATGTAGAACTCTGTTGCAAAGATTGTATTTTATTTCAACGCATTTCTCTTCCAATTTCTTTCCTTATTTCTTCCTGGTTTTGTTTTTCTTCTTTTCTTTTTCGTGCCGCTTGGAATAGGGATCATTAACAAAGTGCTGAAGGTGTTAAGTGGTGCTTTAAATAGTAAAGTGATAATCACCAATGTAAGCGTTGGCTTCCGATCCAAAAATATTATTAACTTTTTTTTCGTATCTTCATCTTTTTCCTCATCCTCATCGTCCTCGTCGTCCTTCATCTCCTCCTCCTCCACTTTCTCTTCCTCCTCCTCCCCCTTCTCCTCCTCCTCCTCTTCCTTATTATTGATATAATAATAATAATAATAATAATAATAATAATAATAATAATAATAATAATAATAGTAATAATAATAATAATAATGATAAAAATAATATAATAATAATAATAATAATAATAATAATAATAATAATAATAATAATAATTATTATTATTATTATTATTATCATCATCATTATTATTATTATTATTATTATTATTATTATTATTATTATTATTATTATTATTATTATTATTATTATTATTATTATTATTATTATTATTATTATTATTATTATTATTAGTATTATTATAATTATAATTATTATTGTTATTATAATTATTATTGTTATTATTACTATTATTATTATTATTATTATTATTATTATTATTATTATTAGTATTATTATTATTATTATTATTAGTATTATTATTATTATTTTTATTATAGATATTATCATCATCATCATCATCATCATCATCATCATCATCATCATCATCATCATCATCATCATCATCATCGTCGTCGTCGTCGTCGTTGTTATCTTCACCATCATCATCATCATCATCATCATCATCATCATCATCATCATTATGATCATCATCGTCAACATCATTATCATAAGTATTATCGTCATCTTTAATATTTAGATTGCCGATGCAACATGACCACTGCTAAGATATGTAGATAAATAAATAAATAAATGAAAATAAATGAACAAGATCAATAGATAAGGGAGTAAATGAACAGAGAATGGGAAAGAAAATTAACTATACGGATAAATCGATGCGTGGATAAAAGAAATGCAAACATGAATAATGAATAAATGAATGAATTAAACATTCATTCATTAAAATATCCGCAACTTATTACATGGGTACATACGTCAATGTCACACTTCCTCCCCCAAAAAACCAAACAAACAAACAAACAAACAAACGAAAATCAAAAAAACAAAAAAAAACCAACAAAAAAAACCAACACAAAAAAACCCAACAAAAATAAAAAAAAACTAAAAGAAAATAACAAAACAAAAAAAAAAAAAAAAAACAAAAACTACACACACAGACACACATTTACACACACGAAAACAAAAACAAACCCCCCCAAAAAAAACCAAAACAAAATATTGAAAAATATACCACTGAAAAGCCCATAAAAGTCAACAAAAAAAATATAATGAAAACAAAAACAGCATAAATAAAAAGGGATTAGATTCTTAAAATAATATAAAAAATATAAACCAAATCTTTAAAAAAAGAAGGAGGAATAAAGAAGATACCGAATCGAAAACGGGTTCAAACCTAGGATTTCCCAGTGTTAACACAATGCTCTATCATCTCCTTTGCTTCTATTATATATTGCGTCAAGAAACAAATCAACATCAACCGGAAAGGGAGTGATAAAACTAGAATTATAATATTATGAAATCGACATCACGTAGGCGATCTGGGAAAACAAGCGGTGTCAGGATATCAAAATAATAAATAAATATAACTAAAATGATATGATGATATTACGTATTATTATCATTATTATGTCAAGTGTTTGACATCATCAAGTCTAATGATCGAAACGACATTTATTGTCGTAGGTCATACATCCTTTTTCTTTGTATAGATAGAACGAAGTTGACGTCATTCGGGTCTTTGTTATTGGTTTTTTTTTGTTTTTTTTTTTTGGCATCCGCGTTTACGAGGAAATCTCACTAAACTGTAATAACCAGAGTAAAACCATTTAAGGTTACACGTAGTTTTGTGTGTTGGTCCGTTATACTCCCGGATGGCAATGTTGTGAGCTTCTTAGCCAAGCGCATACTATCTATAGAATATTAGTTTTTGTCACTTTTGGCTAGAAAAAAAAAACAATAACTGCGAATATTATTATCATCAATTGTCAAGACACACAACTTGTCCAAAAGTCTCAATCCTTTCACTTTTATGACGTCTCAGGTTTAAGAATTTATTTGAGACATTGAAAGGAATTTTAATCGATTGGTATCTTGTATAAAAGAATTCTGGCCAACATAATTAATTTTAAACGTTTTTCAGCTAGAGAAATGTAGAAATGGTTCTACGTGATGCAATGACACGTCTCCCTGGCGACACGAACGCAGAAGTTCCGAAGGCGAATATCAAACTTCAAGAATGTACTCAATGCTCAGGGGGTCCCTCGTCAATAGCTACTCTAAACAAGCAAACAACCCCCCCCCCCCACTATTAACCCCCAACAGATACAAAAAAAAAACAAAACAAAACAAACCCCCCCCCAAAAAAAAAACAAAAAAACAAAAACAAAAAACAAAAGACAAACAAAAAAAAAAAAAACCCAACTAAACAAGACTAAAAAGAACAACAAAACATAACACAAAAAAAAAAAAAAAAGAAAACAAACAAAAAACCCCAACAAAACAAACAAACGAGAAAATGAGTTTGTCAGTGTACGTCTCTCGTCTATAATGAAAAAAAAAAATATCATGATAAACTCTACTGGAATCGAAGTCTATGGGAAAACGATTGCTCGAGGCAAATTCAACTCAAAATATGCTTAATAATTGTCAGTAATTGTTTATTATGCCGTCGCCATCGTTAACTTATAGACTGACACTGACCAAAAATGACGTAAAAATGCCATTCTTTGGCCACAAAAGAAAACAAATCGTGAGTTGTATTCAATAGTTCAACCAATGAAATAACTTGTTTCCATGAGCTCTACTAACAACAACCCACGAGGCGGTGCAAAAACCAAATAATGACGTCAAAATGCCAGTCCTTTTGGATTTCAGTATCAGGCTATAGATAGAATGCGCTTGGCCAAGGAGTTCACAACATTGCCATCCGGAAGCATAACGGACCAACACACAAACTCTGTGTAACCATGAACATTTATAATATGGTTTATACAGTTTAGTGAGAACAACTCACAAACGCGGATGGCAAAAACAATAACAAAGGCCTGAGTGACGTCATCTGCATACTATCTATACAGTTTAGTGAGAACAACTCACAAACGCGGATGGCAAAAACAATAACAAAGGCCTGAGTGACGTCATCTGCATACTATCTATAACATAACGATGGCTACGGTTATGGCGCACAAGAGGACAAGAGTGAGGACGAGAAATAAAGCTTTTATGATAAACTAAATCAAACAGTGCAAGTTCAAGTTCAAGGTCTTTATCTGCAAAAGGCGGATTGCCTGCCCATCACTTTAGATTTTATACAATTATGTGGTGACTTTCTCCATTATTGTGTTATTGAGTTGAAAGATAAATAATGTTTAATAGTTGACCAAATTTGTTGTTGTTGGTCATATCTAGTATCTAGTACAAGAGACTCCAAAGCATTATGTACTTATAATGCTTGATGACCTAAAGGCAAAGGTTGGAAGAGATAATGACTGCAAAAATAGCCCCGAGATAGTTCTCTTTACTGGACTGTAAAAATAGTCACTGCGTTCTTTAACTCTCTCCTTACCGATCCTTTTCAGTATTTCCCCAAAATGACAGGCTTACCAAGCAGAAAAATTGATTTTTTAAACTCAAACAATCTCTCTACATAACAACTTTATGTTCCTATTAATCAAACAAAGATCATTCTTCAAAGTTTGTGATGTACCAAATAAATCTGAATAAGAAAAATGTATAATATTGTGTCGTAACAAATGTGACGATTTTGCTACAGGTGGTAAGGAGAGGGCTAAAAGAATAGAATATAAATTCAGCACCAAGAACAGCCTGACAAACCCACTTAAAGGCGATAACTTAAAATTTTCTCTTCCTTGTTTTTTTTCGGAGTAAAACATGACGTTTCTAGTTATCCTGTCGAGGAAGTACATTAGAATGTAAGCGATAACGACGATGCTGTGCATTGTCTTAGTATTGATGAAATGCATTAAAAAATACATTTGGTCAGAATTTTTCACTCAAAGATGGATTGATCGAAATGGCTCTCATGTTGCCAAATATTTACAATCTGATACATTTTCGCAGCATTAGATTTGTAACTTTATGACAAGATTAGGTTTTTTAAAATCGAGTAATGTTTGATGTAAAGTTTTATCACCAGCGTGAATAATAAATGTATTTTGTATAACAATATTCTACCGATCTCTGAGATAAAAAAGTTATTAAAAATTTTGGCCAGATCCCATTTATCAAATTATATTGATCGATTAAAATGACCCTCATCTTGGCAAAAAAAAAAAAAAAATAACTCTCAAACCTGGGACTTCGCGAGGTTCGAAGGTTTGAGAGTTTTTGCCAAGGAAAGGGTTTTTCAATCGATCGATATTTGGGTGACAATGTTTCTGGCCAAATTTATAAATACCTGTTTTATCAGATTAAGTCAGTATCGTTATTATCATTTTTTCAAACTGAAGGGTTGGGCTAACGTTGATTATTGTTCAGGAAGTAATTTCAATTGCAAGTGCCATTATTAATTGTTTGAATTGCACGTCACGCCATTTATAGGACAGATGCATCTTGGAGTGTTGTACACTCTTGTTTATCTCTTCATTGCTACTGTAGTGCTTACCTCTTATGATTAAATCCGCATTTATATTTCTCACTTCGCAGCCCGAGTTCTGAGTGCTTCAATGTCATAAAATGACTGTCCAAAAATTGAGATTCTTTTTTTAGTCGACCAGAGGAAGAGAAAGTTCAGATGTAACAATTTTATCTATCATTGTTGACGTGAATTCATCTTATTAACACCCGTGTCGTTGCTTTAATCGGTTCACATAGTGAACAAAATATCTTAATAGACTATTGATTCAATATCATAAACGGAGTTTTTTTTTTCACTTGAGTTTCTTATTTAATACGGTCAGTGGAAAATAAAACATATAAGGTGCCAGAGAAAGTGACAGTTGTTGAAAACCGAAAATGA
>NC_088370.1:19724704-19734704 GCF_034508935.2 Berghia stephanieae | reverse complement strand
CTTGCAGTGTCTTCTATCCACCCGTGTCTGTTTTTCAATTGCTTTTTGTCTTTGTCTTGGCATGAGATTACTTGGTTTTGTCCTGGCCCTGGCCTGAGTCCTTGGCTGGGAGGTAATCAGTCGTATGTATTGTAATAGTTTTGGGAGATTGATTTTTTTTCAATAAATCATCTCTCTGTTATGTATTCTTATTTTTTTTTTTAACATATGATTTGTAAACGTTTGAGTGTATTCCTCTTAGTGGGATCTTGTACTGATGTCTGGATGAGACGTTTATGTGATCTCAAACTAAGTACACTGGAATATAGATCTATTCCTTATTTGAACAATTTCCCCTTTGTCTTACTTTTCCCCAAGTCCTTTTAATTGTACAACTAGAATGTTTATACTATAATAATAATAATAATAATAATAATAATAATAATAATAATAATAATAATAATAATAATAATAATAATAATAATAATAATAATAATAATAATAATAATAATAATGCTTTATTGCATCTCAAAAAGGATTTTTTTTGTACAGACGTGTTATAATTTACACAATAAGATAAAAATACAATGGAAATAGGATGTATATATAAAAAAGGAACAGCTCCATAACCAGAGCTGCGCTTTATAATATGAATAATTTCAACACTGTAAAATAGTTAAAACTGTCACTATAAATTGAAAATTGAAAAGATTGCAAAACAAATAAATTAATAAATTAATATTTAAATTTTTTGAAAGTAAAAATGCGAAATAATTATATAAAATGATTATTTCTTGTTGTTATAAAGCCTAATACTGGACGGCAGAAAAGATTTTCGGTGTCTCTCTGTTTTTGTTGAAATAGAGAAAGGGCGACCACTTCTTTCTGACATAATAACTGATGGTCTTAGTGGATGATACTGGTCATTTAATATTTTAGTTATTTTATTTATACAACATTTCTCGTATAAAAGATCTACATCGTCAACATCATTTATATAGCGTTTAATGGATTTTTTAATATTTGAATTTATTTTGTTCCTTTCCACTGCTAAGCACTTGCCTCCCCAAGCTGTTATACAAAATGACAAAACACTTTCGATTACTGCTCTATAAACTAATGTGCAGAGGGTTTTATCTATTCTAAACTGAGAGAGTTTTGATAAAAAATATGTACCTCTGCACATCTTATGCCTAATTATTTTCGAGTGTTCATCCCACTTGAGCCTGTCATCAATTGTTACACCAAGGTATTTGTAGTGAGGAACTCGCTGGACGAATTGGTCCTTTAATTTTAACGGTTCTATCGGTTCCTTCACTCTCCTAAAGTCAATCACTAGCTCCTTTGTCTTGCTTATGTTAAGCTCTAGGTGGTGGGCATCACACCAAGACACAAATCTATTAATTTCTTGCCTATAAGCCACTTCGTTGCCATTTGCTATGAGGCATTGAAGAGCGGTATCATCTGCAAACTTTATTAAAGGGACACTCAGGTTTTGACTTCTACAGTCATTCGTGTATATTGTGAATAATACAGGGGACAATACACAACCTTGAGGAGCACCAGTATTTGTAGTTATACAGGAAGATATGTTTTGTCCTAATTGAACATATTGTGCTCTATCCGTAAGAAATTCGAGCACCCAAGCAATTATATACTTGTTTAAATTCAGACTAGTCAATTTTTGAACAACCAACTGAGGATGCATTGTATTGAACGCTGAAGAAAAATCTGCAAAAGCAATCTGCAATAGCTCTTAGCGTGATCCAGATGCCTGTAGATGTTGTTTGTAAACAGCAAAATGGCATCCTCTACGCCACGTCCTGGTTTGTAAGCAAATTGATGACTATCGCTCAATGGCATAAACTGGTTCCTAATTTTAACAAGAACAAGTTTTTCTAAAGATTTCATGACTATTGAAGTCAGTGTAACAGATCTGAGATCGTTCATAGATTCAAGTTTTTCTTTTCTTGGAACAGGAATAATTTTTGAAGTTTTCCAAATTTCAGGGATCGAAACGCATTGGAGGGACCAGTTAAAATATGTGTATAAATGGGGGAAAGCTGATGGGCACATTCTTTTAATAATTTTCCTTTCAATCCATCCGGCCCAGCAGCCTTCCTCTCGTTTAGTTTCGAAAATACGAATCTCGTTTCTTCTTCACTGACCTCAATAGTCATTTCATCTTCCAAAGCCCTGTCTAATTTATGTATTTCATTTTCAATATCAAATTTGTTTGCTGTGTCGAAACGTGAATAAAATTTATTTAGAGTGTCAATTTCGATATCTTCTGATATAATCGTGGGCTTTGGATTATAGTTAACAGCAGTTTTAAGCCCCCGCCACGTGTCCCGTATATCCCCAGAAGAAAATAATAATAATAATATAATAATAATATAATGAACTTATATAGCGCCCAGTTCCAATTTAGAGTTGCTCACTGGCGCTTTACATCAACACATCATGTATGATATAAAAATATAGAACTGGCATGTTAAAAACCACACAAATTCAATGACAACATAATATATTATAATACAATACATACTAAGAGTCCAAATTATATGCCCTACAGAAAAGCTCAGTTTTTAACCGTTTTCTAAAGATAAGTGGATTTTCACTATTTTTAGTTTCAATATTGATGGAGTTCCACAGTCGGGGGGCATGGTGGTCAAAGGATTTCTCATGAAAAACTAACGATTTTGGGGGTTCCCTTAGGATATTTAAATTAGCAGATTTTAAATTTCGACTGGGTTCATAAAGGTGGATAAGTTCCTGAAGGTAAACAGGGGCAGAATTGTTTAAGCAATTGAAAACATGGGTGAGTATTTTAAATTCAATTCTAAACTTTACAGGTAGCCAGTGTAGGTCCTCCTAAATCGGGGTTATATGCTCGCGCTTTTTTGATAACGTTACCAATCGAACTGCTTTGTTCTGTATCTTTTCGAGTCGATTAATGACATTATTATCACAACCATAGAGCAAGTTATTGCAATAATCAAGGCGGGTAAGAATCAAAGAGACCACAAGAAGTTTAGTAGTATCAATATCAAGAAGCCTTCTAATAGCACCAATAGATCTAAGATAAAGATTGCAGGATCTAGTTACATTAGTGACATGGGCAGACATGTTTAATTTGGTATCGAATAAAACTCCTAAGTTTCTCACAGGTTCTTTAGTGATGGGAATTACACACTCAGAAAGATTCAGGTTCAGCGTGGAAATGTCCACGAGGCCCCGTCTTGTAATTTGCAACACCTCTGTTTTGTTTTCATTTAACCTGAGTTTATTGCAACACATCCAGTCACTAATTTCAGAGATACAATTTTCTATATCCGTTATAACATTGAGATGATTGTCGATATTAATGGGAAACAGTAATTGGGTGTCGTCTGCGTAAAAATGGTACTTAATAAAATATTTTGAGATGGTCACCTAATTTTCTGATATAGAGGGTGAATAAAGAGGGTCCCAGAACTGAACCCTGTGGTACACCAAAAGATAGGGGACAAGGAGAAGAAAAGTCATGTCGGTTTACAGACACTGATTGAATTCTGTCAGAGAGGTAAGAAGAAAACCAGTCAAGAACAGTACCCCCAGATCCGTATAGTGTCTTAAGTCTGTCAATTAAAAGAGTATGGTCTATTGTATCAAAAGCCGCACTAAGGTCGAGTAGTATGATAATAACATCATCATTTTTCAGACATAAATGATTTACGATATCATTGTGGATTTTAATAAGAGCAGTTTCAGTGCTGTGAAAGGGGCGATAAGCAGACTGAAATTGAGAGAACAAATTGTGTTCATTCAAAAACGTGTTCAGCCTGAAAGCAACAATTTTCTCAATTAGTTTAGACATGAGGGTGAGATTCGAGACTGGTCGATTATTATTTGGGTCTTCTTTGTCAAGGCTAGATTTCTTTAATATGGGTGTGACAATAGCATGTTTAAGATTATTAGATACCTCACCAATAAACAAACTAGCATTTACAATATGAGTAAGAACGGGAACCAAAATATTAGCACTAGAAAGAACAAGCCATGAAGGAATGGGATCTATTGGGCTGGCTGTTTTGGAGCATTGTCTCAGCGCAGACAGTACTTCTGTTTCAGTGGCGGGTTCAAATTCGTCGAATGCTGCTCCGGGTGGAAGTGCATTAGTTTCAGTTATTTGTGCTTTCGTTGTCTTTTCTTTGTCCAACCTATTCCGAATACCTGATATTTTATCTCTAAAGTGTAGAGAGAAACTATTTGCGGTAGCAATAGGGTCCTCGAAATTATTTGAAGGGTGATCCTTCATCAGTTTGTTCAGGGTGGCGAACAGTTCACGTGAGTTTCGTTTGGCACTTGTTATTTTATTTTGAATGTATGTTTTTTACATGATAGAATTAATTTGTTCCGTTGGTGTTTTAGTCTTAAATAAATTTGATTATGAATTTCTAATTTGGTTTGACACCAAATCCGTTCGGCAGATCTGAGTTGTTTTAGTGTTTGTAACTCGTTGCAATACCACTCGGTGTTTGGTCGAAGGATAATTTCTTTCGTGACCAATGGGCACAGCTCATCGAACACAGTTTTCAGTGAATTATTATATGTGTTTACCATATCGTGAACATTATCACAACTCTTAACAGAGGCGAGTAATCCAAAGACCTGATGGATTCTTGAAATGTTTCTTTATTTAGTGATTTTGTTTTCCGGTATGTGATCGTTTTCTTGACGGTTGTTTTGCATTCGATTTTTAGATTTAAAGCAATCAGGTTATGATCTGAAATTGTGCGATCCA
Organism: Berghia stephanieae; assembly: GCF_034508935.2. Classification (NCBI taxonomy): domain Eukaryota; kingdom Metazoa; phylum Mollusca; class Gastropoda; order Nudibranchia; family Aeolidiidae; genus Berghia; species Berghia stephanieae. Next base: position 19,729,939 of record NC_088370.1, on the reverse strand, counting down.
AAACGTCAAGGTTATCAATTATTTTGTTATCTTTCCTGGAAATTATTAAGTCTAAGATGTGCCCCGCCTTGTGAGTTCCGTCCTTTACATATTGTCTTAAATTGTGACTATCTAAAATGTCCTTTAACTTCAAACATTTTGTATCCGTTAGATCGTCCATGTGAACATTGAAATCGCCCAGTATAAAAATTTTACCTTTGGTTGTGCTTGTTTCTAACGCGAGCGTATCGATTTCGTCATAGAATTGATTATGTGTGAGTTTATTCCTTGTAGATGGAGGAGGTCTATAAATTACAACAAGATGGCTCTTCTCATTCCTTTCCGATGTTAATGTCATATCTAGAGATTCGAAAGTTTTGTAACTAGATTGCGTCTTGTTTTTCTGTAGTTTAACGGATTTTTTATGAATAACAAAAATCCCTCCTCCTCGACCGGTTTTTCGATGCTGTGCTATGAAACTATATCCTCGTGGAATCAGTTTACTGTCATTGTTTTTAAACCAACTTTCCGTGATAATAAAAATATCCAAATCCTTCTCAATGATAATATTTTCAATTAAGGCTTCCTTTTTAGTAACGGACCTTGCGTTGAGCAAACCAACTTTAAGACATTTATGATTATGATAATTGTTGTTAGACGATGAGTTGTTTATTTGTATAGGTAGCAAGGAATGTCGTCGGTCAATGGCCTTGTGTTGGAATGACGGTCTGAAGAAACGATTAAATACATTCATGACAACTTTTATCCTTTTCCTTTTCTTTCTTCCACCACTTTTTCCCCGTCTTGTCTTCCTTTCCTTCAACGGTTCATTCCTCATGTTTTGATTCTTTTACACATGTGATGATAATAGTTCATAATAATATAATCGAAAAATAATAAGTGGGGGCAGCTGGTAAGTTGTATTATATTTGTTAAGGGACTACAAGAAGGTATGCTGGTATTGAATTGCCGCTGGCATTCCAAGTGCTGGTGACAACATTTAAAGATAAAAACAAAAACAATAGCGTGTTGAATGGGGTATGGCGGCACGTAGAAATCAGGGATAAAAATCGGCCTCTTGAAGAATAAAATCCATTTATTTAATTAAAAATCAACTAAATACATAAAATGTTTTCATCACAGGGTGCACTGAACACTAAAAATCACAACTTTATAAAAATTATAGTCCAATAGTTTGAATTCACGAATAAAAATCTGCAAATAATAGAGAATAACACAGAGGTGGTAATGGATGCAGCCGTTCACCAGCGCTACACACTACATTCTCTCAAGCATTTTTCAATTTTATTTTTGTACTTGTCACTACAACTAGATATTACTCTCTTTATCTCTTTTTGTTTTGTTTTCAGATCTTTTTTGTTTCCACTAGTAAAGAGAGTTTTCTTTTGGTTCAATAATTTTAGATCTTTTGTTATCCAAGGCTTGTTGTTAGGATAATATTTTATTTCTTTTTTACAAGACACTAGCTGTTCACGGAATTTTAAATACTCACTCACACAGTCATTCAGCTCATCCAATTTCCTTCCTTTTTTACTGGTGCTGATGTGACCTAAATGTGTTGCTAGCGCCGTAAAACCCTTACAAACAACAAGCAAACAAACCAGTGCCTTTTTTCCCATACTATTCCCATTTGTTTTTATCTTTCTGCTCTCTTTGTTATTATGCATCGATAACGTGCGTTTCTCTTTCTCCATGTTCCTGATGTGGTCGAAATACTCGTCCACAGTGTAGCCTAACAACTTCTCCATCGTTTTCACCCGCTGCAGAAACAAATCTTTGGCAAACTGGTAAACGTAACAACAAGATATGAAGTGAGTGGAAAAGTGCCAGGAGACAATAGAGAATAAAAAATTTTTTCGCGGCGGTGGTGGGGTTTGAACCTGCGACCTTATTGGTACGACAACTCCGCCTGGCAGGTGAGAGCGTGGCTCTACCGTGTGAGCTATCCACGAATACAAAAATATTCGTTTCAAACCCAAGTCATATTTCTAGAGACCTCTCTCACCCACTTCTTGGAGATCGCAGGCTCGCTCGTTATTTTTGACCAGCAGTTAAGCTTAATAGCCAATATTCTCAACACAAACATATAACATAGTGGTAAACGTAAAAATCCAGACGGTTGGTCTCAATGACCTTTGCCCTCATCTCATCAGTCACGACGATGCGGTTTACATGGGTCCGTCTCCTTTGTTCAAAGTTTACGATGAAATTAATTCCAAACGTCCTTTCAAACAGGAACTGCGTGGCACTCTGATACTCCAAGAGCCCGAAGAACGCCAGGCTGAGAAGATTGTCCTTGGCACTCTGCAGTAAAGTGATTTCCACTTCCCGTGGATCAAGGTCACTGCTGTTGTAGCAGTTGACCTTTGAGAGGTCAGCCAACATGCAAGTGATTCTGTTAAATGCCAAGTTATGTTTGCAGGAGACAAATTCCTCCAAGGACACGCCTTTCCAATTGTCCGTGGTGGAACGAAAGGGTACATCCTCAGTTGTGGCACTCCGACCATTGCAATGTAGCCTCACCCCACGCCACGTGGCACCCCGCTGCACATGCTGCCACTCACTCAGGAACCGATCCACAGGGTTCCGCATAAAGCTGATGAAATGATACTTTCTTCTTTTCCTTGAGTTAACATCGTTTTTCTTGAACCATTCGTCCACACAATCGTTATATTCCGTCCAATCGGCGTGCAAACCACAAATCCATCCTGTTGAATGGCGACTGACTAGCCAAATTCTTTTATGTTTTGTAAAACACTCACATTTTTCCTGTCTTCAAAACACTTGCACGGTGGATAAATATCTAAATTATGAACAAGATGCTTCTCGAATGAAGACCCCCCAGTTTTCTGAATGTGAATGTAAACAAACACATCCTCTCCTTCCAAATCAAGCTTTCGCAGTTTGTTGAGATCACTTTCATTGGACTGGTGGGGTATTAATCGCCCATTTACAAATGCGTCGAAATCAGCTGTTGAAGAAATACGTGTATCAAACTGACCAAAGCATTGCCCTCCATTACATATATAAAACACACCGACGAAAAACAGAAATGTCAAAAATAGAATGAATGTAAAACTCAACAGTTGGCATTTTGTGAAGTTCATTTCTTGTTCCTTTTCATCTAAACATACACCTTCTTCCGCAGTGACCCGAAGCAGTTTTGGAATAAAATCAAAAAGAGGGAGAAATTAGTCACGGGTGATTGTGATTTTACTACGCACTTCCGTACCATGAACAATATTCAATCCCCACTTGGCTCTGGTGAAAGTGAAGTGAGCAAATGGGAAAAAAGTCACGATGCCCATTATGATGAATGGTTGGACGGGGATATAAACATAAACGAATTAGAGTATAGTATCAAAAGCTTGAAAAATAACAAAAGTGCGGGGTACGATTTAATTCTTAATGAATTTATAAAATATGGAGGTAGTGCTCTTCGTCAAGTTCTACTAAAGATTTTTAACAAAGTATTTAGCAGTGGTATATTTCCCCAACAATGGGCAGTTGGTGAAATCATACCCATATACAAAAAGGGGGAAATTAATAATCCAGACAACTACCGAGGCATTACGCTGTTAAGTTGTATTGGTAAACTGTTCACTACAATATTAAATCGGAGATTATGTACTTGGGCAGAATTAAATAACGTCATTTCAGAAAATCAGTTTGGGTTTAGAAAACAAAGAGGAACAACTGACTGCATATTTATCTTACATGGTTTATTAGAATTATTTTTAAACAACTCTAAGCCCTTATATTGTGCTTTTATTGACTTAAAGCAAGCATTTGACAGTGCTAATAGAAGGGCTCTGTGGTTTAAGTTACACAAGAACAAAGTCAGTTGTAAAGTCACAAACATTCTTCAAAATATGTACAGTAAAATAAAACTTTGCATCAAACAGTCAATTTTCAAATCCACTACGAACAAGTGCGATGACCCTCATGATGAATGTTTCTTCACATCAACAAATGGGGTTCTTCAGGGAGAGTCTCTATCTCCGTTTTTTTTCTCTGTGTTTATAAATGACATTAACGAAGCTTTTGAACAGCATAACGACATAGGTGTAAACATTAACTCATTGCTGTTAACTGTCCTTTTATTTGCCGATGATATGGTTTTATTCAGTGAAAGCAGAACTGGTTTACAACGAGGACTTAATTGTCTAAGTGATTACTGTTACAAATGGGGTTTGCGCGTTAACACAACAAAAACCAAATGCGTTGCCTTTAAAAGAGGTGGAAAGATCGGGATGATGGACAGGTGGTTTTATAGAGACAAATTATTAGAAACAGTAGGGCAATTCAAGTATCTGGGGTTTATGTTTGGTAGTAGTGGAAGATTTACGAAAGGAATACAGAACCTTGTAGACCTAGGTCGTAGAGCAATGTTTAACTTATATTCTCTGCTCCACCAATATCAGGAATTATCACCTTCCACCCAACTCCATCTGTTAATACTCTTATATCACCAATACTTAATTATTCGTGCGAAATATGGGGCTATTGTGCAGCGGTAAAAATGGTTTATGTTTGGTAGTAGTGGAAGATTTACGAAGGAATACAGAACCTTGTAGACCTAGGTCGTAGAGCAATGTTTAACTTATATTCTCTGCTCACCAATATCAGGAATTATCACCTTCCACCCAACTCCATCTGTTTAATACTCTTATATCACCATACTTAATTATTCGTGCGAAATATGGGGCTATTGTGCAGCGGTAAAAATGGAACAAATGCATTTAGGATTCTTAAAATCCATACTGGGGGTAAGGAAATCTACACCGTCAGCTTTCGTATATCATGAATTAAAAGTATTCCCATTAATCAATCAGCGATTAATAAGAGTAATTAAATACTGGTTTAAAATTTTAAAACTACAAGAAAACAATCCAGTCAAGATAATTTATAATAAATTATTAACACAGGCTACAGAGCATATCTCTTGTACTAACTGGGTAACTTTGCTAAGAGGAATGTTGTGTAAATATGGTTTTGGATACGTTTGGGTTAATCAACACGTTGAAAATGAGAATATGTTTTTACATACTTTCAGTCAACGCCTTAGCGATATTTTTTTACAAAAATGTAAAGAGGAGATAAGATCAACTAGCGATCATAGACTTTATAAACATTTGGACAATGACAATTCTGTACGCTATATATTCGAGATTAAAGAAAAAGTAATTCGATTCGCCATTACAAAAATTAGATTAGGTTCTCATAATTTTATGT
>NC_088370.1:19697204-19722204 GCF_034508935.2 Berghia stephanieae | reverse complement strand
GTGCTGCATGTGCCGGTTGTTTTACGTGTCATAATGTGTGCGAGTCAAATGTCATGTCATTCACTTATTGTACTTGTCATTACTGTATGTACGTATCGTTTGGTGTGCGTGTCCTTTAACGTTGTACCAAATCAAGTATTGTACGTGTCATTTGTTGTGTATGTCCGTAGCCATCGTTAACATAATATAAAGCCTGACACTAAAACCTCTAGGACTTATAGATAGTATGCGCTTGGTTAAGAAGTTCACAACATTGCCATCCGGAAGTATAATTGGCCAACACACAAAACTTTGTGTAATCATGATCGTTTATAATTGGATTCAGTAGTCTGACGTCACGCCGCCCGGCAACGGCGGCCATCTTGGTTCTAAACAAAGAAAATCATTACTTATTTATTCTTGAAGCTGGTTAGAACTTTTCATATGTCTTGTGATCAGAATGTTTAAAAGTCAAAACATGATCAAATTTATGTTTTTTTTCCTCTGGATACGCTTTTATGCTCGCCGGAGAAATATTTCATACGGGCGTCCGCCATTGTTCCGATAGTTTAGAGCCAGTGTTGCTAAGTTACCATGCGTCATTAGGAAGGAAGTGACGTTACGACTATTGAATCCTATTAGTCAGGTTAATACAGTTTAGTGAGAATTCCTCATAAACGCGGATGGCAAAAAAAAAAAAAAAAAAACAAAAAAAAAAAAAAAACCAATAACAAAGACCCGAATGACGTCAACTTCGAACTATCTATAGTTTGATGTAATTTTTTAGGGTTTTGCACCGTCAAGTGAATTGTCGTTAGTGGAGCTCAAGGAAACTAGTGATCCCATTGGTTGAACTATTAAATACAATCACAATTTGTTTTCTTTTGTGGCCAAAGATTTGTCTCTTGACGTAATTTTTTGGTCAGTGTCAGGCTATGCGTTAACGATGGCTACGGTATGTTTCTGTTGTGCATATCTACTGTTAACTCTCTCCTTACCAACCATAGGATAATCGTCACACCCGTTACCATACAAGGAACATTTTTCTGAGTCAAATTTCTTTCGTACATCATCAAATTTAAAGAAAACGAACAGTGGGTTGTAGAGAATGTTTTGCTACAGAAATTATTTATCGCAAGAGTTTTACTGCTATTGTGTTTGAGTGATAAAAAATATATTTTTGTTAGTTGGATGTGATGTTTTGGGGAAAACCCTGAAAATGGCTGGTAAGGAGAGGGCTAAACGTGCCCACTATGTAACTTGGAACCATTGGTCACTCTATCATATTATTTATTGTCAGATCAGCTTTTGTAGTCTATTATCGTAATGAACGCCTTTATGATATATATAATATTATCTATTAAATAGCATTTGACGTGTTCGTCTTTGTCCTTGAGATGAGGAGGAAGAGGAGAAGGAGGAGGATGAGGAGGAGAGGAGGAGGAGGAGGAGGAGGAGGAGGAGGAGGAGGAGGAGGAGGAGGAGGGGAGAGAGAGAAGAAGAAGAAGAAGAAGAAGAAGAAGAAGAAGAAGAAGAAGAAGAAGAGAAGAAGAAGAAGAAAGAAGAAGAAGAGGAAGAAGAAGAAGAAGAAGAAGAAGAAGAAGAAGAAGAAGAAGAAGAAGAAGAAGAAGAAGAAGAGAAGAAGAGAAGGAGAATGAGGAGGAGGAGGAGGAGGAGGAGGAGGAGGAGGAGGAGGAGGAGGAGGAGGACGACGACGACGACGACGACGACGACGACAACGATGACGAGGATAAAGAGGAGGATAAAAAGGAATATGAAAATATGGAAGAGGATGAGTTAAAGAAGAGATTGTTGAAATAAAAGCTTAATATGGTGAGATGATGTGCCTAGGATATCATAAATGTCTTTGTCACTGAATTGATTGATTGTTCGTATCTATAAGATATAATAATGTAAAGGACAGACGGGGTAGAGCACTCGCTTCATACGCAAAGGGACCAAAATTGATCCCGGGTGCAGTCGAGATTTCCCCCCCCCCCTCCCATCCCCACGCCTGTCCACCCAACAGTTAATGGATAGCTGGGTATGTTATCTACGGATCTAGCGTCTTATCCAAAGGGTAGCAAGAAATTGCTATTGTCCGTTTGTTCGGTATAGAAACCGGGACAAACTCCGGCTCCATGGGACAAATGGCTCTGAAAGACTACTTAAAGAACAGCTTTTCAACTTATGTGTCTTCTATCGCTTCTTTATTTCTTTATTAGATGATGCAATATATCAATATCATATCACCCCCTTTGATATAGCACATTTCCACTGATTAAAAATGCTCGATTTGCTTTACAATTTATTATATATTCCCGCCAGTTCCAAGTCGAACTAAATTTCAATAAAAAAAAACAAACAATACAAACCACTTGTTATGAGTCCTTTTTGTGCGAACACTCTTGTGCGGATATGTGGTCTAGTGGTATGACACTCGCTTTCGGATCGGAAGGTCCTGCTCGGCGCATAGTTGAGTCCTTGGAAAAGGCTCTTTACTCACATTCTCTCATTGTACTCATGTGTAAAATGAGTACCTGGCCGTTAACAGCGTTGTCTTTTCCGAAAAATTGTAATACGCCTAACAGGCGTCCTACATGTTAAGTGTTGCTGTTGACCAGGGACAACATGTAAAGCGCTTTGAGCACATTTAGTGGATATTGCGCTATATAGAGCTTAATTATTTTATCCCAAAAAAAATTATAATTATACGAGAAATTCCCGTGTGACGTGTATACAAAATTGTAAGCATTCTCCACTATCGTACCTATGCGTGTGTGTGAGTGTGTGTGTGTGTGTGTGTGTGTGTGTGTGTGAATATGTGTTTTCTTTTAATTCTGTGTTTCTTATACGTTTATTTCAGAATTAGCTGATCATAATAATAAGATGGAATTTTTGAATAGTGATGGGGATATATTTGGAATACAGTCCTTAGGTATATATAAATAAATAAATAAATTTAAAGAAATCCCTTTATTTATCCCAAATGGCAAATTTGTCTCTAGCGTCTATTCCAAGGAATGACTGGAATAACACAGGCGTTAGCCTCAGTGCAACGGCGCGAAAAGTGAGCTAGGGCGAGGTGACTTGCACAAGCCACACTGCGCAGCGGCAGGTGATCGAACTCGGTATCTTCCCGGTACGAAGCAAAGACCATGCCGCTTAGCCGCGCTGCCCCTATTGTACCCATTGCCCTACCCAGGACCGATGTATACCATACTGTGTCCTATATAGATACAAGCATGTACCCATTGCTCTACCCAGGACCGATATATACCATACTGTGTCATATATAGATACAAGCATGTACCCATTGCCCTACCCAGGACCGATGTATACCATACTGTGTCCTATATAGATACAAGCATGTACCCATTGCCCTACCCGGGACCGATGTATACCATACTGTGTCCTTTATAGATACAAGCATGTACCCATTGCCCTACCCAGGACCGATGTATACCATACTGTGTCATATATAGATACAAGCATGTACCCATTGCCCTACCCAGGACCGATGTATACCATACTGTGTCCTATATAGATACAAGCATGTACCCATTGCCCTACCCAGGACCGATGTATACCATACTGTGTCCTATATAGATACAAGCATGTACCCATTGCCCTACCCAGGACCGATGTATACCATACTGTGTCCTATATAGATACAAGCATGTACCCATTGCCCTACCCAGGACCGATGTATACCATACTGTGTCCTATATAGATACAAGCATGTACCCATTGCCCTACCCAGGACCGATGTATACCATACTGTGTCCTATATAGATACAAGCATGTACCCATTGCCTCATCCAGGACCGATGTATACCATACTGTGTCCTATATAGATACAAGCATGTACCCATTGCCTCATCCAGGACCGATGTATACCATACTGTGTCCTATATAGATACAAGCATGTACCCATTGCCCTACCCAGGACCGATGTATACCATACTGTGTCCTATATAGATACAAGCATGTACCCATTGCCCCACCCAGGACCGATGTATACCATACTGTGTCCTATATAGATACAAGCATGTACCCATTGCCTCACCCAGGACCGATGTATACCATACTGTGTCCTATATAGATACAAGCATGTACCCATTGCCTCACCCAGGACCGATGTATACCATACTGTGTCCTATATAGATACAAGCATATACCCATTGCCCCACCCAGGACCGATGTATACCATACTGTGTCCTATATAGATACAAGCATGTACCCATTGCCCCACCAAGGACCGATGTATACCATACTGTGTCCTATATAGATACAAGCATGTACCCATTGCCTCACTTAGGACCGATGTATGCCTTTCCAGAAATAGGAAAGAGACAGACTGCTAGGACATTGGAGAAAGACGGTAGAAGTGGAAAACAAAATGGAAGAGGAGACCAAGCCCCGACAAGACAGTGATGGCTGTAGGAAGTGTTTGGCCATTGTTTATTCTATGAGGCGAAAAAAGGACACATGATGCAGATGATGATGAGGATGATGATGATGATGATGATGATGATGATGATGATGATGATGATGATGATGATGATGATGATGATGATGGTTGATGACGACGACGATGATGATGATGTCGATGATGGTGATGATGATGATGATGAAGATGATGATGATGATGAGGATGATGATGATGATGATGATGATGATGATGATGATGATGATGATGATGATGATGATGATGGTGGTAATGACACTTTTCCTGCTTCCGGTTTATGGACAAATATATTGAGACAGCTTGGCACAGCACAATTATATTTACCTCTTACTTGAGCCTTTAATTGGCGCAATACCCAATAAACGTGATTAAAGCGTTTTACAGGGGATCCCTAACCAATAGCAACACTTATCATGTAGTGCAATTCATAAAGCCTGCTGGATATTGTTTTCAAAGCCATCTCCGTTTTTTCTTCTTAATTTCCTCATGCTTTTTTTCGAATCCCGAGCTTGCCTCTTACCAAAATTGGAAAGTACCTAATAGGATTCAATAGTCTGATGTCACGTCTGCCCAGCAACCAGCAGCTGATTCTAAACAAAGAAAATCTTTTCTTTTTATTCTTCAAGCTGTCTAGAACTTTTTCACATGTCATGTGGTCAGAATGTATAAAAGTTAAAACATGATCAGGTTTATAATGTTTTTCTCATCTGGATACACTTTTATGCTCATCGGAGAAGTATTTCATCAGGGAGATCGCCATTGTTCCAATAGTTTAGAACCAGTTACTCGAGGAGAGTGACGTCAAGACTGTTGAAGCCTATTACTAAGTAACCAGTAGAATTTTGACCAATCAATTTAAGGGATTTGTGACAAACCTTCAAACCCGTTGGGATAAACAAACTGGTTGTTGACAAACATTAGAATGAATGAAGTCTGTAACTTTCTTGTTTTTGTTATTGTTTTTAGACGTCCAGTTGAGTGATTAATTTTCAATAGACTCTCTCAAACAGACTATAAACGTTTTAGGTTACTCACAGTTTTATGTATAGGTGCGATTTATGTGGTGGGTATAGCAAGTGAGTGTTTTGGAGGAATGCTGATTCCTTTTATAGATAGAACGAAGATGACGTCACTCAGGTCTTTGTTGTTGTTTTTTGCCATCCGCGTTTATGAGTAATGCTCACTGAACTGTATTAACCCGATTATAAACGTTCATGGATACACACAGTTTTGTGTGTTGATCCGTTATACTTCCGGATGGCAATGTTGTGAGCTTCTTAGCCAAGCGCATACTATCTATAGTAGGCAACGTCGTGTTTTCTTTTGTGAATGTGCTTTCGTAATGTATGTTGAGGATGTTTAATCTCTGTGGTGTCAGTAGCTTCCGTCTACCTTATCATAAATGAGAAGGATATTGATTCCTTGTCAAGTGTTTGATTGACATCATCAATTCCAACAGAAAAATGATGATTCCTTGTCAAGTGGTTGGCATAATCAATTACTAAAGATAAATAATTAAAGATAATGATTCTTTATCAAGTGTTTGGCATGATCAATTACTAAGGATAAATAATTAAAGATAATGATTCTTTATCAAGTGTTTGGCATGATCAATTACTAAGGATAAATAATTAAAGATAATGATTCTTTATCAAGTGTTCGGCATGATCAATTACTAAGGATTAATAATTAAAGATAATGATTCTTTATCAAATGTTTGGCATAATCTATTACTAAGGATAAATAATTAAAGATAATGATTCTTTATCAAATGTTTGGCATGATCAATTACTAAGGATAAATAATTAAAGATAATGATTCTTTATCAAGTGTTCGGCATGATCAATTACTAAGGATTAATAATTAAAGATAATGATTCTTTATCAAATGTTTGGCATAATCTATTACTAAGGATAAATAATTAAAGATAATGATTCTTTTTCAAGTGTTCGGCATGATCAAGTACTAATGATAGATAATTAAAGATAATGATTCTTTATCAAGTGGTTGGCATAATCAATTACTAAGGATAAATAATTAAAGATAATGATTCTTTATCAAGTGTTTGGCACAATCAATTACTAAGGATAAATAATTAAAGATAATGATTCTTTATCAAGTGTTTGGCATGATCAATTACTAAGGATAAATAATTAAAGATAATGATTCTTTATCAAGTGTTTGGCCATGATCAATTACTAAGGATAAATAATTAAAGATAATGATTCTTTATCAAGTGTTTGGCATGATCAATTACTAAGGATAAATAATTAAAGATAATGATTCTTTATCAAGTGTTTGGCACAATCAATTACTAAGGATAAATAATTAAAGATAATGATTCTTTATCAAGTGTTTGGCATGATCAATTACTAAGGATAAATAATTAAAGATAATGATTCTTTATCAAGTGTTTGGCATGATCAATTACTAAGGATAAATAATTAAAGATATGATTCTTTATCAAGTGTTTGGCACAATCAATTACTAAGGATAAATAATTAAAGATAATGATTCTTTATCAAGTGTTTGGCATGATCAATTACTAAGGATAAATAATTAAAGATAATGATTCTTTATCAAGTGTTTGGCATAATCAATTACTAAGGATAAATAATTAAAGATAATGATTCTTTATCAAGTGTTTGGCATAATCAATTACTGAGGAAAAATAATTAAAAATAACGAATTCCTTGTCAAGTTAGTGTTTGACATCATTAATTCCAAAGGATTGAACTGATCTTCGTCAGCCTATGTCATAAGCATCGGGGCATGATGGGGCTCGACTGCATCTAGGGTCTACAGTAGGCAAATGGAGTGTCATACGACAAGACCTCAAACCCACTACGACAAGTTAGTACATAAAGTAAGAGTAACATTAACAGAATTGATAGAAAACTGACATTTGATGCCTGTGTGGCTATGTGGTCTTGTGGTATGACAATGGTTCAGGAAGGTCCAGGTTCAAGCCCCGCTCTGAGGGGCGCATAGTTGAGTCCTTTGAAAATGTTCTTTATACATTCTGTTACCAAACTCAGGTGTAAAATGAGTACTTGACCGTTAACAGCGTTGTCTCTGTAAAAAATTGTAATATCGCCTTGCAGGCGTCATGTATAGTCTTACGTATTAAGTGTTGCAGTATGGTAGGGACTAGTGCGGAGCGGTCCCAAGAATGTTTAGGACCGCCGGTTCTACGGTCCCTGGGAAATGTGAACCGCAAGGACCGGTTCGAACCGGTTCTTTTTCGACATTGACCATTCACAAGGATCATGGGACCGTCAATGAACCGGTTCTTTTTCGACATTGGCCAATCACAAGGCGTCCTTGGGACCGCCATACGATAGGAGTAGATGCAGTAGATGGCTGTCGAACCGCTAAGTGTAAGTGAGAGCGGAGAAGGCGTGTTGCCTCAAAACATGAAAATAGTGCTATAACACTATCCATTAAGCATGTGTTTGTGTGTGTGTGTGTGTATGCGAAGATTGATGGAGCGGGTTGGGTCAATGTTAGGGAGTGAAAGGAAAAGGGATTGTTAATATTTTGTGTCTGTGACATGCTGGACCAAAAGTATAGGAAGTGGGAAGAGTTTGTTTTGATTTTTTAAATTATTTTTTTTTTGGGGGGGGGGGGGTTGTTGTTGTTGTATCCATTCCTTTTTTCTCTTTTCGTGCGGCTATGTGGTCTTGTGGTATGACACTCGCTTTCGGATCGGAAGGTCCTGGGTTCGAGCCTCGCTCGGCGCCTAGTTTAGTCCTTGAAAGACTTTTTACTCACATCCTATCACCGTACTCAGGTGTAAAATAAGTACCTGGTCGTCAACATTGTTGTCTCTGTCGGAAAAAAATTGTAACATCGCCTAACAGGCGTCATGTCTCGTTCTACATGTTACGTGTTGCTATTAGTCAGGGACCCGTTGTAAAGCGCTTTGAGCACATTTAGTGGATATTGCGCTATATAAAAGCTAACGTTTTTTGTTTCTTTTTTAATAATAAAAAAATTCTATCTTTGGTTAGGACGCTGTCTATCCCAAAGTACTTTTCGCCAGATATAACAAGCCCAGCTACCCATTCACTGCTGAATAGACAGAGATCAGAAGAAAAAAAAGCTCGACTGCACCCGGGATCAATCTCTGGCCCCTTGCGTGTAAAGAGAGTGCTCTATCAACTGAGCTATCGGGCCCCCCAAATAATCTAATTGTGGTTTTTAAAAATACAGACGTTATAATTGTTATTTTTTTAAGAAAGCTATAGTATGTGAAACCTGTATCATTTGATTAGTTAAAACACCAAACGAAATAAAAATATTATTGTATCATCAAATGACAACAATGCGATAGAAAGGAGTAGTGACAACAGATAGCCAAAAGAAAAAAATCGGACCAGCTAGGTTTGAAACACACACACGAACACACACATACACACAAACACACATCTTATAGTAGTCACATTCATTTCAAAGAATAACCCATAAGAGAAGAGGGGTGATGTTGTCAAAATAGATCATTGTCATTGCGATCATTAGTGTGTAGTAAATTAGGAAATTTACCCCGAGTAATGGAATCGTCCAAGGCGTCTCGCGGCCCCTCTTACCCCACCACACACACAAGAGGGCGCATGTGCAAGAGGGGGTTGGTGCGATTAATTAAGTGGGATGGGTGGTTAGGCGAGAAAATGACCGAGAAAAGACAGTAAAGAAACTAGACCGTTCAAATAGAAAGATAAGAAGTGAACCGCCAACGGTTTTTCAAGTTGGGACCGGTCCTTCGGTCCCAGCTAATGAACCGTGGGACCGGTTCTTGGGACCGGTCCTCAGCGCGGCACTAGTAGGGACCCCGTGCTACCGTGATAAAAAGATTATTGAAACAAAACCCATCCTCCAGGGCTTGTTCCAAATTATGGTATTAGTAAAGGTGAACATGATGAAAAGTGCCACCGTATTGAGAAGCTATCACAAGAGAGAAACCCTGGACCAATGTTTGCTGAAATCAAGAAATTCACATATAAAAACTCTCAATCTGGCGGTTGCATCAAAGATAAATCAGGTAGACTCCTCTTTGAGGTGGAAGAAATCGCCAATAGATGGAAAGAATGCGTGGAGGAGCTATTCAATGCGGACAGAGGTGACAACCATATACAGTCCTTTCTACGGGGACCCACAATCCTAAGATCAGAAGTAGAGAAAGCCCTATACTGCATGAAAACAGGGAAGGCCAATGGAATAGATTGGGTGTCAACAGAAATGCTGCAAGCACTGGTGTTGATGTTATAACGGACCTTATGTATGAAATATACGAGTCAACGCACATCCCAGAAGACCTTCGCACTTCTATCTTCATACTGCTACCCAAGAAAGCGGGTGCAATTGAGTGTTCGGACTACAGAACAATCAGTCTTATGTGCCATCTACTGAAACTCCTCCTGACAATAATCCTGAAAAGAATCTTGTCAAAAGTAGAACGTGAGATTTCAGAACAGCAAACTGGATTCAAAGAGAACAGTGGCACCAGGGAGGCAATTTTCGACTTTAAAATCCTGTCAGAAAAATACTTAGAGGTCCAAAAAGACATATATGCCTGTTTTATCGACTACTCAAAGGCATTTGATTCTGTTAGTCATCAGAAACTTATCCAGGACCTTGTGGCAATAGGTGTGGAAGAGAATGATGTGGCTCTAATCGCTAATCTGTACTGGCAGCAAAAGACTCAGATAAAAATGCAGGCAGATACAACAGATGCAATTGAAATCAAGAAAGGAGTGCGCCAAGGATGTGTTATGTCTCCTTGCTTGTTTTATTTATACACAGAGTCTATTTTTCGGCAAGTAGAAACAGCACAACGGTTGAAGGTTGGTGGCCACAACATCAACAATTTACGTTACGCTGACGATACTGTCCTGTTGGCGGAAAGTAAGGAAGACCTACAGAAGCTACTTTCAAAAATGAACGAAGTGAGTAAAGAAAAGGGGCTGTTCATGAATGCGAAGAAGACAAAAACAATGGTGATAACAAAAAAGAAAGAGCCCATAGACATAGATATAGAAATAGAAGAGTGTCCAGTGGAACAAGTAAAGGAGTTCACGTGCTTGGGGCAGTTGGTAACATCCGATGCAAAGTCTGGCAAAGAGATCAGGAGACGAATAATGCTGGCCAAAAATACGTTCATGAAACTAAAGCCAATCCTCACCAACACAAATATCTCCATCAGAACACGGATGAGATGGACCAAATGCTATGTGTGGTCCATTTTCTTATATGGTTGTGAAACGTGGACACTAACCGCACAGACAGAACAACGTATTGAAGCTTTTGAGATGTGGACGTACAGGAGAATGCTGAAAATACCTTGGACAGCAAGAAAAACAAACATCGAAGTCCTCGACCTAATGGGCCAAAAACAAAAAGAACTTCTTTTGACTGTGAAGCACAAAAAGCTGTCATATTTTGGACATATACGAAGACATGATAGTCTCAGGAAGACAAAGGAAATCCTGGACAGATGGCATCAAGGAAGCTACAGGACGGCGCATGGCAGACTGTAACGAGGCTGCAATGGACCGTGATGGATGGAAGGCCATGACATCCGACCTCTGGAAAGAGATGGAACCCGGGTAAGTAAGGTAAAGGTGAACCTGGCACCAAAAATTAAATCTGGAATTAAAACAGACAGACCGTACCGCTGAGCCACTCTGCCCCTGTTTTGTCCCTCATATTCTAAAAACTTTTTTGTTTTTGAGTAAAGCACTGCTCTTTTTAGTTTCTCGTTTCCAGAAAGTATATTAGATGTACTGAATTATCACAATGCCTTATATCCTGACGTATTTCGATAAAATGCATTTTAACCCTCTCCTTACCAACCATAGGCAAATCGTCACATTCGTTACGATCCAACGAGCACGATTATCATTCTGATTTATTTTGTAAATCACACAATTTAAAGAAAAATGTTTAATTATAGCTATAAAAAACGTGACACTGTGTTGTAGAGTTCATTTTTCCTTACCTATATTATGCATAGAATATATTTGTTGCCTTTCTGTTTGAGTAAGTCAATTAAATTTTTGTGTTGGGTGGTGTGACAGTTTGGGGAAAATTCTGAAAATGGCTGGTAAGGAAAGGGTTAAAGAATTTTGGTCAGAATGTTTGACCCAAAGAACATCGATCCAAGTGACCCCCCAGGTTGCCATACAGTCTCCAATCCGATACTTGGTTTGAATTTTTAGATTTCAAACGTTTTGACAAGCTTGGGTTTATATTATTAATCGATTCATATTTGATGTCAAGTTTTCTGGCCATGGTTAAAAATAAGTGTATTTTGTTAAAGGATGGCAGCTCTTCCATTCTCTGAAAAACAAAACAAAAAACAAAACAAACACGTATTTAGAATTTTGTCCAGAAACTTCGTCCTTCAAATATCAATCGATTAAAATTACCCTTATCTTGGCAAAACTTAATTTCCAAATCCGGAAACTTAGTGACATCCCAGGTTTGAGAGCTTTTCCAAAGATGAGGTATATTTGAATCGATCGATGTGTGGAGGATGAGATTTAAACTTTAAACTTGAGCTTTTATATAGCGCAATATCCACTAAACGTGCTCAAAGCGCTTTACAAGGAGTACCTGGCCAACAGCAACACATAACATTTAGAACGGGACATGACGCCTGTTAGGCGATATTACAAATTTTTGTTTGGACAAAGACAACGCTGCTAACGGCCAGGTACTCGTTTTACACCTGAGTCCGGTGAGAGAATGTGAGTAAAGAGCCTTCTCCAAGGACTCAACTATGCGCCGAACGCGAGGCTCGAACCCACAACCTTCCGATCCGAAAGCGAGTGTCATACCGCTAGACCACATAGCCGCACAGATTTCTGGCCAAGATTGCAAATACGTGTTTTATCAGAGGGCGAAACCATTGTTCTTATCATTATTCATACGAATGGGGTGGGCTACCACTATTGTAAATGCAATTGTTAATTGTTTGAATTGCACGATCTACCACTTATAGCACGGATACGTCCCGGCCCGTTGTAAACCCTATCTATCTCTTCATTGTATGTTGTAGATTGTACATCTTATTATATAATCTGCATTTGTTTTACTCACTTCGGATCTTGAGTTCTTGAGTGACACAATGTCATAAAAGGGCATTACAAAAATTGAGTTTCTTTATTAAAACGACCAGAGAATGAAAAGGTTCATACGTTGCGATGTTATCTATTCTTTATTGAAGTGGATTCGTCTTATGATACGATTTGTGTTGTTTCTTTAATAACCTCGAACTTGAATAGAATAATTAAGATTATTGATTCAACATCATAAAAGGAGTTTATTTTTGGTTTCTCTTTTAAAAAGACCAGAGGAAGATAAGTCAGAAATTTAATGATCCTTTAGTACCAGAGAAGTGACAGCTTGTGGAATGAGTCTTGCTAAAAACTCCAGTTACCCTCAAAACCAAACTGGTGATTTAGTAAGTTACTATTGCTATATCTTCATTACCAATTAATTCAATTAGAAGCGTCATCATCTCCACCATGGGAAGCTATGAAATGTCATCGTTCTTTACTCCAGACGATACAACACAAACAAATGCTAGTACCATTTCAGATCTTGCAATGGTCACAACCGCCGGGATGTTTGGAACTACAGAAACTGACCGTTTTGCTAACATAATTACCACAGCGACCTCTGACCTTTACATTACTTCCACTATTGACCACAATGACGACAACAATGCCCATTACGTCAACATGACCAAACAAGAGATTCAGGAATATTTAGAGAAACTCGAGAATGGTGAAATTCTACTGTACATTCCGGCGATCATATTCTTAGTAATTGTAGCAGTGGTGGGATTTTTCGGGAATATTCTGGTGCTCATGGTCTACAATTCCAAGAAAAAGAAAAACCCCACGTCGATATTAATCATGGCCTTAGCTGCATTCGATTTGTTTTCCAATGTTTTATGCATTCCAGGTAGGAGATACGTATACGATGAGATTATACAATATTGCTGTTGGTCCTTATGCTGTTGTTCTTGTTGTTGTTGTTTTGTTCTCTTGACGATGTTGTCATTCTTATTTGTTCTTGTTGTTCTTGTTGTGCTTCCTATTCCTTTTCATCATCATCATCATCATCATCATCATCATCATCATCATCATCATCATCATCATCATCATCATCATCATCATCATCATCTTCTTCTTCTTCTTCTTCTTCTTCTTCTTCCTTCTAATTCTCCTCCTCCTCCTCCTCCTCCTCCTCCTCCTCCTCCTCCTCCTCCTCCTCCTCCTCCTTACACGCAATCTCCACCAATGCTTACAATAGTATATAAAATCGCACCCATACACTTCCCTTGTAAGACCGAATTTACAATATGCACATACCACATACGAAAACTTACATTACCGAAATAGAAAAAGGTCAAAGAAGATCAGCTCGTTTTACTACAGGTTGCAGGTCGAGAGAGGAAGGTTGCGTGTCAAATGCACTAGATCAGCTACAAGAAAAAAAAGAAGAAGCAAGACTTATACAGATGACAAAAATCGTAAACGGACACAGCACATCTTGCCTCAGGCCACAACAAAACACACACTCAACAAGAAACAACCGCAGCAGAAAATTTACAAAACCACAGACAAGGATAAGTTCAGCTTCTTTCCTCGATCCATTGATGATTGGAACAAATTGCCAAAGACGGTCGATAAACAGCTTATCCCCCAGTCCTTTAGACAGACACTTTTACTGTTTTGTTAATGGTTTACGTGGATTTAATGTACACAATTTGGAACTGTAAATAACATTTGCACAATGGACAGGAATTCTCGTGCATCTTAAGATATTGGATATTGGATTGGATGTTGTGCAAATACAAACTGGCTCATCACCACGAAAATTCTGATCACCCCATTGCTATCCGTCACACTTTCAATGACGCATGCCTTCGTATGCACCTTATCATAAAAGCAAACACATTCTTTGAGCCTCGAAGTGTCCCTACCCCCATGGACAACCGAATAGCATGGGATCTGGAATCAGAAAGATTGCGCCTCGATGACCCTGTATCGAGCAGAAATAAGTCCCGGCAAATCTTGTTCGTAGCTTCCATGACTTTGGACAGAGCTGCATATACGAGTTGGAAGTCGGTTTGAAGGGGAACGCCTCGAAACTGGGGGAGAAGTTGCCAGGCTTTTCCACCAGCAAGAGACATTGTGTGGCAGCCAATCGGCTTTTGTCGAGAATCTGCCTCACAGCACGCTCATTTCATCACTGGGGGGGGGGGGGGGGGGGGGGGGTCGCCACCTGTCCAACATATACCCGTTGTGTTCAAGCACCCAAAATCGCAGGTACCTAGTTGAATAGTGCGCTCTGACGAAGCTTCCGGGCGGGTTCGCGACCGTATTCGATTGCCGTGATGAGTTTGTGTCCTGGATAGATCGCCATAAAATTGTAGTGTGAGACCCAGGAGAAGCAGTGGCGTGACATGCTTACAGTATAAGGTGGTGCCAGAATCAGAAGAAAATGACTAAAAACATGCTATATTTGAAAATACAATAAAAAGAAAAAAAATTAAGGAAAGACTTAAACAAATTAGTAAGAAACTGTATATATACCAGTTCTCAGTTTTTTGGGGTTTTTATTTAATGCTGCAATCCATTTTTAAAAGATGGATGCGGTGCCAGGCACCAAATCAACCAATACAGCCACGCCCCTGAGGAGAAGGTTTGCATTTTCTATAAAGGTCATGAAAAGTAGTGTAGACCTGGATGACCCAAGCCACTCGGACACCTGTTTGGACCGGAATTTAGTTCATGCATATCAGGGCGGGTCGCAATGGCCCCATTGGATAAGGGTATAGGGAATGAGATAGCGGAAGAGTAGCGTCCCTTGATTGGACGTCACCTTACAGAGAGAACGTCAAAATGGTTTTGGGCATGCGTCTTTCTCGTCCTCGCTTTCGGTGAAGTGTCTCATGCCGCTTTCACCGGAAGCGAGGACGAGAGACGCATGCGCACAACCAACTTGACGTTCTCTGTCTAATATCTTTTCCGCCGGTGATGTCCAATTAAGGGACGCTACTCTTCAGCTAATCTCATAGGCTATAACCCATTGATCACTTTCAGTCCATAACTGTATGTCAAGCTGCTCAAATATATGTTGCTACTTTTTATGTTTATGATTAATTTATCCCATATTCTCTTGTTTCCAGGTGATGTGAACGAAACCCTGAAGTCGTGGACCTTCACCAATTCCATTCAGTGCAGATTTTTTACTTACGCAACTCTGTCCACAACTATCATCTCTGCTTATTTTCTCCTGGCCCTTGCCGTTGTCAGGTATGTGGATGATGATAATAATAATAATAATAATAATAATAATAATAATAATAATAATAATAATAATAATAATAATAATAATAATAATAATAATAATAATAATAATAATAACATTGACAATAATAACATTAACAATAATAACAACAATAATATTGGGAAGGGAGTGGAAGAGGCAAAGAATAACTCCCAACTTGACTTGATATCATTACTTGTGGGGATATTGCTCTACCTATGTGAATAACTATTAGGATCTGAATATATATCGAGTCGAAACTTTAAAACATCGGTTATGTAATGTAGATTGTTTTATAGAGGTTTGTGTTGATGCTTACCGCCAGGTAAGGACATAATTGAGTTAGCACTTGGTCACATAATATTCAAAAATTGTTAGATATCGGGTTGGTTGGTTGCTAATAATTGAATTCATATTAAAACCTCGGTTAAGTAGTGACATGTTATTGAGGAAAATGAATATAATTGCTTGATGTAATAAAACCTAAGGTGTTACAGTTCTGGCCATTTTATATTTTACATCCTTTTTTGACATCTGAATTTCCCAGAAATGACACTGTTTTGACAAGAAGGATGAAATAAAATGTTTTCTTTTTAAAACCATTTTCGTTTACAGATACAGAAAAATCTGTCGGCCATTCGGTAGAACGTTAACTACAAGTCAAGCCAAGATTCTGAGTGTAAGCATTGCCATCTTTGGATGGGTAGTATCGATACCATACGGGATACTCAATGGAACTCGCACCAGACCGACTCCCCGATCCGGAATAGTTGGACACGATTGCAGTATTGATGACGATTACGTTGATACGAAATGGCCGATGGTGAACGGCGCTTTCATCTTTTTCTTATACTTAGCTGGTTTTGTTTCCCTCGTGGTGCTCTATACTTTCATCGGAATTCAAGCTCACAGACACAAGAAATTCAACAGGCAATTCACTGTCAACAAAGCACCCTCTTCAACAGTAGCAAACTCTATGACGTTAAGCTCTACGGAAGTTACTTTAGACAACATTGATGAAGGCGGTTTGTCCAGTACCGTGGCTTTAACAAAAGATGTCAAGAATCCTGAAGAGGCAATGATATGTCACATTCTGGACTCCAAGATGCAAGACGTTTCGAAGCTAGAAGAAAACTATGTGTTAGGGGATTCTGAAAAGGGTGAGATTACTGTCGTGGAAGAGACAATAAAGACATACAATGATACAACTGCAATAAAGTTGGATATTGACAAAGACGCCGATAGGAATTATATGAAAATGAGCGAGGATGAGAACGTAATATCGGCCAAGAGTGACAGTAAGACGCTGTTATACAACACTAATGCTGTTGTGTCATTTTTGGAAAGTTCAGTGGAGACGAAAAACGATCTTGAAGATAACGGCGGTGGTGAGGAGGGGAAGGAAATAGCTGGAGCTTCAGATATAACAAGCGATAGTATTGAAAGTGATGGAGATGCGATTAATGAGTCGAGGATACTCGCTGAAAACGCAGGGAATTTTAACAAAGGGACTTCTATTACCTTTCGAAAAAACTTGAAGAAAAAGCCCCATGGATTAGCAGATAAATATTTGAGAAAAAAAGACAATGCCTCTAAAAATAATCATCGCGGTAACATCATTAACAAAACAACCTTAATGTTGATTGCAATTACTTCCGTTTTTGGTTTGAGCTATGTCCCTTACTTCATTTTTGACTTTTACCGATTATCTCAACCAACAAGGTTCAAGGCAATGGGTCCTACAGAGTTGATTCTGTATCGGCTACTCCGGCGTTTGCCGTACATAAATACTGCAGTCAATGCTATCATATACAGTATCTGTAACGAAATATTCAGGAGAGATGCAGTTGCAATGTTTCATCGTATTCGTCAGGGTTGCCCTTGTTTGAACGTTGCCTCCTATGCTCTCTAGTTGAACAAAAACTCGATTTCACGCATCTTCCTGTATGCGATCTTGCTCTAAATCAGTGATTTATATCCCATACTATTTTATTATGCTTTTATCTTTCCTCTCTCTTTTAACTTGCATCAATAACGTGTTTTTTGTGTGGTATTTTAACAGTTAGAGACTACCGTAAAAGCCATTAAAAACCCAAAAATATAAAATCCCTAGGGCAGCGCCTTGTGGTACTTCCCAATAGAATGGGACCTCTTCCTGCACTATTAGGAAGTGACATTTTGGAAGAAGTCAGAACTGATGATGACATTAAGCCGATGCCACACATTTCGATTTTGAACCAGAATCAAAAGCTTTCGAGAAGTCCAGAAATGTTATGTCGGCCTGAGTGTTTGCGTTTTTAGAGGCAAGAAAGTTTTTACTTCTATCATTTACAAAGGTGTTTCACAGGAGTATCCTAACCGGTACTTATGATGTGATTTCTTCCTGATTGGTTAGGCTTGTTTTTATGTGAAGTACATGCTCCAGTACTTCGGAGGTGACGGATATTTAAGAAAATGGGCTTTAGTCTTCAGCAACGTTTCTGTCAGTTAACATAGACTCTCAAATCAGCTCTGAATGAGTACCGGCCTGTTGCCAAAGAGGTTTTATTATAAGACCTTTAGTACGCACAGTTAGTCTTGAGCATGGTAACTATATCAAACTGCGCTATGTAGATTTGTATGCTTATTTATTTATTTGATTTATTCTATCGTTAGTTCTTTAACCCTCTCCTTACCATGCACAGGAAAATTGTCACAAACGTTACGATGCAAACAACATTTATCTCATTCTTATATCTTTTGTGTATCACAAATATAAAAGAAAATGTTTTGTTATAACTATGAAATGGACACTGTGTTGTAGAGCTCAATTTGCTGAGCAGTAACATGTATAGAATGTACTTGTTGCTTTTCTGTTTGAGTAAGATAAATATAATTTTGTGTTGGGTGGGTGGGTGGGAACTTTCAGGGACAATTCTGAATTTGGCTGGTGAGGAAAAGAGTCAATATAACTAAATGATTCGAGTAGAAATAACTCATTAATATTTCTTTTGATTTTGTATAACTATATATTAAACTGATTCAAATTGAAATATCTCTTTTTTTATTTTTGTATCGGTATAATTTTAGATTCATTTGAGGAAGTACAATTCAAAACGTGCTAAGTCATATTATTCTGATAGAAAATGAGTTAAAAACTTCTAGCAAAATATTGGACAGGTTACATCCCCAGAGAAATTATTTCCTTCTTAAAAAGCACTAATTATATGAACAGAATTTGCAGTTTTTTCTCTGACTGAAAATGCGACCGAGTACGTTTTGAAAATTACCTCCTCATTTGCTTCAAATAGTAACATCCATTCATTTGACCCAAATAGTAACATCTATTCATTTGACCCAAATAGAAAAATCTATTCATTTGACCCAAATAGTAACATCTATTCATTTGATCCAAATAGTGACATCTAACTTAATTTTTGTTTTAGTGGAACTATACATTATTTTAATTGAAATAGAAACATCTAATTTAGATTTTGTATTAGTGTAGTTATATATTCATGTTATTCAAATAGAAACATCTAATTTAGATTTTTGCATTAGTGTAGATATATCTATCTATCTATCTATCTATCTATCTATCTATCTATCTATCTATCTATCTATCTATCTATCTATCTATCTATCTATCTATATATATATATATATATATTCATGTGATTCAAATAGAAACATTTCATTGAAGTGTACTATTTATATAGATTTTATTCTCTTTTGCCTTAAATAGAAAAATCGAATGTAAATCTTCATATTGAAATAGTTCACTAGCTTTAAATTAAAACAACTCATTTAGATTGTTTTGGTATTGGCTAAACTGTATATTAAATTGCATCAAATGGAAACACTTTATTAAAAATCATTGTTATAGCCGTATATTTAATTGTTTCAAATGAAATCGCCTTATTTAGAGTTTTTGGTATGGGCATGACTACAATATATATTCAATTGTTTGAAATAGAAAAACCTTATTGAGATATCCTTGTGTCGGTACGCTAGATATATATTTAATTTGTTTAAAAAGTATCCGACTAATTTAGACTTTTTTGTTGTTATAACTACATATTCAATTGGTAAAAAAAAACACACACACCTTACTTAGATTTTTATGTTGTTATAACTATAAATTTAATTGTTAAAAAAAAACACCTTATTTAGATTTTTGTGTTGCTATAAATACATATTCAATTGTTTAAAAAACACACACACCTTATTAAGATTTTTGTGCTGCTATAACTACATATTCAATTGTTTAAAAACACACACACCTTATTTAGATTTTTTTGCTGCTATAACTACATATTCAATTGTTTAAAAACACACACACCTTATTAAGATTTTTGTGCTGCTATAACTACATATTCAATTGTTTAAAAACACACACACCTTATTTAGATTTTTGTGTTGCTATAACTACATATTCAATTATTTAAAAAAAACACACACCTTATTTAGATTTTTGTGTTGCTATAACTACATTTTCAATTATTAAAAAAACCCCCAACAAACTAACACCTTATTTAGATTTTAATAGTGTATTGTTATATATATTCAATTGTTTAAGATGAGGACACATGATTAGGATTTTCGTATGAGTAACATTAAAAATTAAATAGCTTTATGAAGATACATCTCATTAAATATTCTCTCTATGGCTTTTTGCTACGCATGATCAGATGTCGTCGCATAGATATTCCATGTTTGGAAGAGCATAGATATAATCCATTTAATTTTACAAACGTGTGATGACAACAGGACTCACCCTTGTTGTCCAAAGGGAGATACTGTCTTCTATCCCCTTATATCTGTTTTACAACTAGTTTTCTGTCTTTGTCTTGGAATGAGATTACTTGGTTCTGTCCAGGCCCTCGCTGAGAGGGAAACAGTCAAATGTATAGTTAGTTTTGGGAGATGATATTTTTTTCCTTGTAAATCATCTCTCTGTTCTGCAGTGTATTATGTCTTGTTTACATATTATTTATGAATTTGAAACATTTGAGAGTATTCCTCTTAGTGGGGATCTGTGCTTGTGTCTGGATGAGACGTTTAGATGATCTCAAGCTAAGCACTTTGATAGTATGCTCATCGAGTCTATATCTGTTTTCTATTTGAACAAATTCCCCTTTTGACTTCCCTTTTCTTGGGTGCTTTAATTATAATTCTAGAACTTTTTACTATCCCATTTTCTTCTTTTTTACTGGCGCTGATATGACCTGAATGTGTGGCAAGCGCCGTAAAACCCTTAAAAACAAACAAACAAACAAACAAACAAACCTGTCAGTCTGACAGTACTCGATGAATAACCAATGGGCATGATCTATAGATAGTTCGAAGATGACGTCACTCAGGCCTTTGTTATTGTTTTTGCCATCCGCGTTTGTGAGTTGTTCTCACTAAACTGTATTAACCAGACTATAAAAGTTCATGGTTACACAGAGTTTGTGTGTTGGTCCGTTATACTTCCGGATGGCAATGTTGTGAACTCCTTGGCCAAGCGCATTCTATCTATATTACATTTCCATGTGCTCGAGGTCATTGGTCACATTGCAATGTGTGCTCAAAATGCCTCACAAAGAGAAAAGTGTTCACAGTTTTTGAAATATCTAACATCACGATTGGTCATTTTGTTCAGCTTGACACATGTGTATGTTTATAACTTTCAAAAACAAAGCAGCGTGTTTATATTTATTCAGAAATATCTAATCGTTAGACAGCAACATATCATGTGATCGATGACTCGGTTGGACGAAAACCTGAATATAGATCGTTCCCATTCCGAGCATTATAAAATTAATGAGTAAAAATCAACTCATTTGCATGCGTGTGTTGCAGACTGTGTAAGTAGTCGTTGAATGTGTCGGCTGCTCTCTTGTAGTGTCACTTAGTGTACTTGACATTTGCTGGACGTAATAATTGTTGTACGTGCGTGCATTGATAGTAAGCACTTGGCTAAGAAGCTCATAACATTCCCTTCCGGAAGTATAACGGACCAACACACAAAACTGTGTATATCCATGAATGTTTATAGTCAGGTCAATACAGTTCGGTGAGCATTAATCATAAACGCGGATGACAAAAATCAATAACAAAAACCAGAGTGACGTCATCTTCGAACTATCTATTTTGAGTGTTTCAATTGTACATATTTCGTATTGAATGTGTCAATTGTTGTGTGTGTGTGTGTGTGTGTGTGTGTGTGTGTGTGTTAACTGTTGTACATAGCTTGTGTTAAACATGGCAATTTTTGTACAATAAACCATTGCTCATTCTATCGTAATATTATTCATCGTCATTATATTTGCAGTTGTAGTTCATCATTGTTACGAACGCCTTTATGATATATTATCATCCATTAAATAGTATGTGATATGTTTGTCTTTGTCTTCGTGACGACGAAGAGGAGGAGGGGGAGAATAATAATAATAATAATAATAATAATAATAATAATAATAATAATAAATAATAATAATAATAATAATAATAATAATATAATAATAATAATAATAATAATAATAGTAAGAAGAAGAAGAAGACTACTTACTACTACTACTACTACTACTACTACTACTACTACTACTACTACTACTACTACTACTACTACTACTACTACTACTTCTACTACTACCACTAACTACTACTACTACTACTACTACTACTACTACTACTACTACTACTACTACTACTACTACTACTACTACTACTACTACTACTACACTACTTCTACTACTACACACTACTACTACTACTACTACTACTACTACTACTATACTACTACTACTACTAACTACTACTACTTACTAACTACTATACTACTACTACTACTACTACACATACTACTACTACTACTACTATACTACTACTACTACTACTACTACTACTACTACATACTACTACTACTACTACTACTAACTACTACTACACTACTACTACTACTACTACTACTACTACTATACTATACTATACTACTAACTAACTACTACTACTACTTACTACTATACTACTACTACTACTACTACTACTACTATACTACTACTACTACTACTACTACTATACTACTACTACTATACTACTCTAACTACTACATACTACTACTATACTTACTATACTCTATACTATATACTTATACTACTACTACTACTATACTATACTACTATCTACTACTTATTATATTTATATTATATTATTTTATTATTATTATTATTATTATTATATTATTATTATTATTATTATTATTATTATTATTATTATTATTATTATTATTATTATTATTATTATTATTATTATTTTAATTATTATCACTTTTATTGCAAAGTACAAAATCCCACATATCTTTCCTTTTTTATATAAATTCAATTTTCAGCGTCAAGGACAACCCGACCAACCACTTAGAGGCGACAAATTACATTTTTCTCTTCCTTGTTGTATTTTTTCCCGAGTAAAACACGACTTTTTTTCCCAATATCTCGAGTCCAAGGAGTAGATTAGATGTACACAAGGATGTGTTGCACGCTGACAAATTTCGATAAAATGCTTTTTTTAAAAAGAATTTTGGCAAAAATGTTTGACTCAAAGATGGACCAATCGAACTGACCCTCAAGTTGCCATAAAGTCCACAGTCCGATACTTTGTTTGAAGGTTTAGATTGAAAAGTTGTTGACAAGATGTGTTTATTTAAATTGATTGTTATTTGATGTAAAGTTTTTTGGCCAAAGTGATAAGTAAGAGTATTTTTTAAAGTATGATAGTTTTACATCTGGAAAAAAAAACAAAACAATCGAAGACAAATATACATTTTTGGCCAGATATCTCGTCCTTCAAATGTCGTTCTATTAAAATGACCATAGCTTGGCAAAAATTAACTTCCAAACGTGAGACTTAGCGACGTCCCAGGTTTGAGAGGTTTTACAAAGGTGAGGAATATTTGAATCGATCGATATTTGGAAGATGAGGTTTCTGGCCAAAAATATAAATGCATGTTTTATAAGAGAAGAAAAGAATTGTTATTATCATTATTCATAAGGGTTTGGCTAAAGAAGACAAATTTTCACGAAATAATTTCAATTGCAAGGGACAATATTATTATTAATTGTTTTGATTACGCGACATCCCACTTTAAGTACAAATACATCTTGAAACGATGTAAACTCTTGTTAATCTTTTCATTATTGTAGTGTTTACATCTTATGATTACTTTCAGTCTTCATTGTTTTAAGTATTTCTCATCCCGAGTTCTGAGTGACACGATGTTATAAAAAGGACTGTCCAAAAATTGAGAGTAGATTCTTTATTTAATCGATCAAAGGAAGAGAAAGGTCAGATGTAACAATTTTATAAATTCATTGTTGACGTGAATTCATCTTATAATAAAACCTGTGTTGTTGCTTTAATCAGTTCTCATCTTGAATAAAATATTTTAATAGCTTATTGATTCAATATCATAAAAGGAGTTTTTTCGCTTGAGTTTCTTAATTAAAACGACCAGTGGAGATAACAAGTCAGAAGTTTAAGGATCCGTTATTACCAGAGAAGTGACAGCTGGTGGAAACCGAAAATGAGTTTTGCTAATTATACCAGTTACCCTCAAAACCAAACTGGTGATCTATTAGTTAATTTTGCTACATCTACATTACCAATGAATGCAGTTGAAAACGTCACCGCCTCAACCTTGGCAACCTACGCTATGTCATCGTTGTTTCCTTCAGACGATACAACACAAACAAATGCTAGTACCATTTCAGATCTTGCAATGGTCACAACCGCCGGGATGTTTGGAACTACAGAAACTGACCGTTTTGCTAACATAATTACCACAGCGACCTCTGACCTTTACATTACTTCCACTATTGACCACAATGACGACAACAATGCCGATTACGTCAACATGACCAAACAAGAAATTCAGGAATATTTAGACCAACTTCAGAATGAAGATATTTTGTGGAACATTCCGGGGATCATACTCCTCTTAATTATAGCAGTGGTGGGATTTTTCGGGAATATTCTGGTGCTCCTTGTCTACAATTCCAAGAAAAAGAAAAATCCCACGTCGATATTTATCATGGCCTTGGCTGTATTTGATTTGACTTCCAATGTTTTATGCATTCCAGGTAAGAGATGAGGTTTTACAACATTGCTGTTGGTGTTTATGCTGTTGTTGTTGTTGTTATTTGTCTTGTTGTTTTGTTGATGATGTTATTGTTCTTCTTCTTCTTC
>NC_088370.1:19669704-19692204 GCF_034508935.2 Berghia stephanieae | reverse complement strand
AATCCCATTTCGCATCGACAACTTGTTTATTGGCATTTTGACGCTTTGTAATTACCGGTCACAAATAAAGCAAAATTATGAGAGCCCTAGACCAGAAAATTGTGGTGTTTTCGAAGAGAATGGGACTTTGTTTGGTAACTTTCCATTCTCACTATTAACAATTGACATTTTGGAAGCAGCCAGGAATAATAATAATATTAACCTGATGTCGTACATTTCAATTTTGAGCAAGAATCAAATGCCTTCGAGATGTCCAAGATTGCTATGTCGACCTGGGTGTTTACGTTTTTTTTAGACGCAAGAAAGTGATTACTTTTATCACGGACAAGGGTGTTTCACAGGAGAATACTGACCGGAAGCTGTTATCGCCGTACTTATGATGTCATTTCCTTCCAGATTGGTTAGTTTGTGTTTGTGAAGTACATGCTCCAGTACTTCGGAGGTGACGAATACTTTTTAAAAAATTATCTTTAGTTTTCAGCTAGGTTTATGTTAGTTTACATAGACTTTCATAACCATAGACTATGTGCTAAAATGACCTAATTATGTCCATACATGCTGTTGAATTTTTAAAGTCCCCGTTTCCATCGCTTTGTAAATGCTTGCACTAAGAAAAAATAAGTCTTCACTGAGAAAAGACTCAAAACTACCGTACTTTGATTAACGCATTCAGAAAAAATTCGCCTTGAAAATTCGTCCTTTATCGATTAAAATGACCCACTCTTGCCAAAAAAATAATCTCAATCCTGGGACTCCACGGGAGATTTGAAGGAAGTCTTAGGTTTGAGAGTTTTTGACAAGATAACGGACAATTTGAATCAATCGATATTTGGAGATAAAGTTTTCTGGCAAAACTTTTTAAAACGTTTATAATTCAGAGTAAGGAATGAGAGAGGGCATAATAATATCATCCCCACATTTGGCTATCAACAAACACAAATCATCTTCATTTTGTTCGACTCTGTGCCATCGTCCCTATTTCACATTATGCCTAGTTTTTCTTTCTTCTTTTTTTTTTTTGGTTCGTACATTACCTTTCTCTTTACCCCTCTCCTTACCACCTACAGAAAAAAATCGTCATATTTGTTACGACACAATATACGTGTTTCTTATTCAGATTTATTTTGTACATCACAAACTTTGAAGAATGATCATTTTTTAATTAATAGGAATATAAAGTTGTTTTGTAAAGATATTGAATTTAACTCTCTCCTTATCAGCCATTTTCATGATATTCCCCAAAACTTCACACCCAACTAACACAAAATAGATTTGTTATCACTCAAACACAATAGCAGTAAGTTCCTGCGATAAATAATTTCTTAAGCAAAACATGCTCTACAACGCACTGTTCATTTTCTTTAAATTTTATGATGTACAAAAGAAATTTGAATAAGAAAAATGTTGGTTGAATCGTAACGAATGTGACGATTTTCCTATAGTTGGTAAGGAGAGAGTCAAAAAATCAATTGTTCTGCTGGGTAAACCTGCCATTTTGGGAAAATACTGAAAATGATTGGAAGGAAAGAGTTAATCTGCTTCCATGCTTCCTTTATTTTTCATGTTCATTTGTGGATTTCACTTTGAAGGCTGCTTGCAGCAGGCTTTCTTTCATCTAACCCAAGCCATTTCCATTTCCTCATCTTGATTTCCACATCCTTTCCTTTCTGTCACACAACTCCATTGGAAATAGGCTTCAACAGTCATGACGTCACTTCCAGGGGCGTGACTATATTGGTTGATTTGGTGCCTGGCACAACATCCATCTTTTAAAAATGGATTACATTATCTTAAAACAAAATAAAACCGAGGAATAATGGTCTCTATACCGCCTCTTACTTATTTGAGTAAGTTTTTTCTTTATTTTTTCTTTCTTTTGTTTTTTATAAATATAGCATGTTGTAAGTCATTTTCCTCTGATTCTGGCACCACCTTATACTGTAAACACGCCACGCCACTGGTCACTTCCCTCGTAATGACGCATAGTAACTTAGTAACTGGCTCTAAACTATCGGAACAATGACGGATGCCCTTGTGATATATTACTCCGACGAGCATAAAAGTTTATCCAGAGGAGAAACACATTATAAATATGATCATGTTTTGATTTCTATACATTCTGATTACATGACATATGAAAAGTTCTAGCCGTCGTGAAGAATACACAGTACCAATTTTCTTTGTTTGGAACCACGCTGCTTGCCGTTGCTGGGCGACGTCACATCAGACTATTGAATCCAATTACCCAATCATTAATAACAGTAGATTTTCGACCAATCAAAACGCGGGTTGTGTGGCACACTCTCAAACCGGCCCGTACAACATAGGTGGTTGTTGACAAACAGAATGGATGACGTGTCTCTCTGCTCTCTGTTATTGTTTTTATGACGTTCAGTTGTGAAATTTGTTTTCAATCGAGTCCCTCAATCCGACAATGAACGTAAAGGATTTTACACAGTTTTGTGTATTGGTTCGATTGGTGTGGCGGGTAGAGCAAGTGATTGTTTTTCTTAAAACCATACCGACGACGGCAATGGATTCTATGCGCTTGGCTTAGAAACTGATATTATTTTAAGTTTGAATGCGATGGCCTCTGGCTTTCAACCATTTAAATGTAACATATGTTTATGTCTAGAGTGTACAGCTTTCTTACAATGCCAAATTCCAACAACATCTACAGGCATCTAGATCACGCTAGGAGCTATTGCAGATTGCTTTTTGCAGATTTTTCTTCAGCGTTCAATACAATGCAACCTCAGTTGGTTGTTCAAAAATTGACTAGTCTGAATTTAAACAAGTATATAATTGCTTGGGTGCTCGAATTTCTTACAGAGAGAGCACAATATGTTCAATTAGGACAAAACATATCTTCCTGTATAACTACAAATACTGGTGCTCCTCAAGGTTGTGTATTGTCCCCTGTATTATTCACAATATACACGAATGACCGTAGAAGTCAAAACCTGAGTGTACCTTTAATAAAGTTTGCAGATGACACCGCTCTTCAAGGCCTCATAACAAATGGCAACGAAGTGGCTTATAGGCAAGAAATTGATAGATTTGTGTCTTGGTGTGATGCCCACCACCTAGAGCTTAACATAAGCAAGACAAAGGAGCTAGTGATTGACTTTAGGAGAGTGAAGGAACCGATAGAACCGTTAAAATTAAAGGACCAATTCGTCCAGCGAGTTCCTCACTACAAATACCTTGGTGTAACGATTGATGACAGGCTCAAGTGGGATGAACACTTGAAAATAATTAGGCATAAGATGTGCAGACGTACATATTTTTTATCAAAACTCTCTCAGTTTAGAATAGATAAAACCTTCTGCACATTATTTTATAGAGCAGTAATTGAAAGTGTTTTGTCATTTTGTATAACAGCTTGGGGAGGCAATTGCTTAGCAGTGGAAAGGAACAAAATAAATTCAAATATTAAAAAATCCATTAAACGCTATATAAATGATGTTGACGATGTAGATCTTTTATACGAGAAATTTTGTATAAATAAAATAACTAAAATATTATCATCCACTAAGACCATCAATTATTATGTCAGAAAGAAGTGGTCGCCCTTTCTCTATTTCAACGAAAACAGAGAGACACCGAAAATCTTTTCTGCCGTCCAGTATTAGGCTTTATAACAACAAGCAGTAATCATTTTATATAATTATTTCTCATTTTTACTTTTTAAAATATAAATATTAATTTATTAATTTATTTGTTTTGCAATCTTTTCAATTTTCAATTTATAGTGACAGTTTTAACTATTTTACATTGTTGATATTATTCATATTATAAAGCGCAGCTCTGGTTATAGAGCTGCTCCTTTTTTATATATACATCCTATTTCCATTGTATTTTTATCTTATTGTGTAAATTATAACACGTCTGTACAAAAAATTTCCTTTTTGGGATGCAATAAAGTATTATTATTATTATTATTATTATTATTATTATTATTATTATTATTATTATTATTATGATGATTATTATTATTATTATTATTATTATTATTATTATTATTATTATTATTATTATTATTATTATTATTATTATTATTATTATTATTTGATCTTTTCATCGTTTGCAATAAAATAAAGACTCAAATTATAAATTTTTTACAGTAATGGTGTGTTGATTCTCTTTCCCGTAGGGAAAATATTCACAAGACAGTTGCATTTAGTGGCGTAGCTCAGCAAATAATTTTGGGTCGTTTGAAATCGTGTTTGATATAGTGTAACAATAGATATCATTTAAAAAGTACTGAAAAAAATCTCATAGCGTTTATAATTTATCTCTTCCCTGGTGGACACCGGACATGCAATATATTGGACGACACAAGCAGCCCGTGAGTTGCTTATATATTTTTAGACAAAGACATTAATGTAAAAAAAGAGTAGTGCAGGGAGGGGTGGGGGTGAAGGGGGGGGGGGGGGGGGGGGGGGGGGGGGAAGCGTGGTCATCCGAAATTTTACGCCCGTCTTGGATAGGACAAGGAGAAATCAAAGACATAATCCCGGAACAACTGTTGAGCAAGACAAATCATAAAGGTCGCACAAAACCCACTGGTCACCCATTGAGCAGGGTATATGTTTGCCATTCATGAATTAGTGTAAATGTTGCTGCTCTAAGCTCAAAGAAATAAACAATGACGTGAAGTTGAATGTAAGCTTCAATTTAATTACAAAAACAGATTAAATGAACGTTTCGGGTTTCCCTTTTATCAACAAAACAGGATGAATGGAACACCACAGATTAATGAGATAATCTCATTCATCTGTGGTGTTTCATTCATCCTGTTTTGTTGATAAAGGGGAAACCCGAAACGTTCATTTAATCTGTAAATTGAGGCTTACATTCAACTTCACGTTAATATTTATTACATTCTTGAATTATGTTACTGTTGGGGAGGGGGAGGGGCTTGAATGTCACTGAATCTAAACTTCTTTAACACCAGATTCCATGTAATTTTTGTACAGCATAACCTTTCAAAGGAACTGCAGTTTTCAAATACAAGAGGTGCATAATCAAAATGATGTGATAATTAATTTGTCCTCTCCACTTTGAGTTCCTGGTTGTGGGAAATCTATTAATAATAATGCGTTTCGCCTCAAGCCATGAAAAAGAATTCCGGGCTTCGCCTCACTGGAGAAATACTTGAAAACTTAACTAATTGTGACAAAATTACATTTTTAATCCATATTGTTATCAGCTTTTATGAATGTAGAAATCTTAAAAGGCATCTACGCCCCTGGCTTTCGCCATTATAAAATACTTCTCCGACGAGCAAAAAAGTGTATCCAGGGGAGAAAAAAATTATAAATCTGATCATATTTTGATTTGTATACATCTGATCACATGACATGTGAAAAAGTTCTAGCCAGCTTGAAGAATTAAAAAGTACCGATTTTCTTTGTTTAGAACCATGCTGCTCATTGTTTGGCGGACGTGACATCAGACTATAGGGAATGAGATTAGCGGAAGAGTAACGTCCCTTGATTGGACGCCACCTTACAGAGAGAACGTCAATTTGTTTTGACGTGTCTCATGAGAGACGCACAACCAACATGACGTTTTCTCTCAAATAACTTTTCCGCTGGTGACGTCACAGACCATGGGTGACGTCCAATCAAGGGACGCTATTCTTCCGCTAATTCCCTATTGAATCCTATTTACTGTGTATAATACTGTAATAATGTTATTGTAAACCATCCATTTGTTCACTCATCCTAGACCCTTTGTATTTTATATACCATAAAGAAGAAAAGTCCCAATGTATGGTACTGTAGACGGTGAAAAAAAAAATCGGCTTAATGTCACTAACAATTCTAGTGTTCGAGCCAATGGGAGCGATCTATATTCATGTTTTTGTCCAACCAGGCCATCAATCACATGATTTGTTGCTGTCCAACGATTGGATATACGTTCAGAAATGTAAACACATTGCTTTGTTTATGAAAGTGGTATGTGTCAAGCTGAACAAAATTACCAATCGGGATGTAAGATATTTCAAAAACTGTGAACACTTTTCACTAATGTGGGTCACTTTGAGCACATATTCCAATGTGACCAATGGCCTCGAGCACATGAAAATGTAATATAGATAGTGCCCATTTTCAATAAAATCCATCCAAAGGTTGTGAAGATATACACGTCAACGAGTGCACACGGCTTGTGGAACGGACTATAAGTAAAATACCCATTGTTCTACCCCTTGATGAATAAAACCAACACAGAAATCTATGTGTAAACTTAAACAAATATAAAAACATCGAGAAAATCATGTGATAATTCGCCACCAATTTGTATGAAAACAATTGGATTCAATAGTCTGATGTCACGTCGCCCAGCAACGGCGGCCATCGTGTTTCTAAACAAAGATAATCGGTACTCTTTATTCTTCATGCTGGCGAGAACTTTTCATATGTCTTGTGATCAGAATGTATAAAAGTCAAAACATGATCAGATTTTTAATGTTTTTCTCCTCTGGATACACTTTTATGATCATCCGAGAAATATTTCATAAAGGCGTCCGCCATTGTTCCGATAGTTTAGAGCCAGTTACTAAGTTACCGTGCGTCGTTGCGAGGGAAGTGACGTCATGACTGTTGAAGCGTATAACAATGATCAGAGAAAAGTCGAATTCATTCATTTCATTGTTTATAAACAACCAACTATGTTTGTCCGAGCACATGTGAAGGTGTGTCACAAATTCCATGTTTTCGATTGGTCAAAAATCTACTGGTTAATATATAGTTCACTCGGACAGCTGATGGGGGCGTGGTTATTGCTACCTGTGTTCTAGTGGTGTGACACTCTCCTTCGGACCGGGAAGTTTGGGTTTGAATCCCGCTCTGACCGGCGCATTGTTGAGTCATTGGAAAAGGCTCTTTACTTTAATCACAGTCTATCCCCGTACTCAAATACTCAACAGCGATGTCTTTGTCCGAGAAAAAAAAACACGCCTGACAGGCGTCATGTCAAGTAGGTGTTACTGTTGGCTAGACACCTCTTGTAAAGCACTTTAAGCACGTTTAGTGGATATATGCTTAATATAAAAGCTCTATATTTTTTTACATGTTTATTGATCATGCAAAAACGGACCTGTTTGTATCCTCTTTAATAATCCCGTCTATTAATTTGAGGACAATAACGCTGATCTATTTTGACAGATATGTACTGCATCGCACGTGCCGTCTTGTACATGTCTGAAAGTGAGCCGTGAAATGTATGGATCAATAATTCACGTCTCTAACAATGCTACACATACAAGGACGTATCAACTGCACTATGTAAAATGTAAAAAAAAAACAAACAAAAAAAAAAAAAAAAAAAAAACAAAAAAAAAAAAAAACAACAACAACCAAAAATAAAAACAAAACAACACATTCTAAATACATTTTGGCCAGAAAATTCGGCCTTCAAATTTGTGACCCTTCGCCTCAAAACGGTATTACGTCGGATTGGTTAAGATGTTCAAAATTGAATTTATAGCCAGAAATATCAGACTTGTGTTGAGTTTGTATGTTTTATTGAGGAGAATGGATACCATATTTTAGGGTGCTAATGCCAACAATTTATATTTTTGACCAGTG
The DNA here is from genome assembly GCF_034508935.2 of Berghia stephanieae. Lineage (NCBI taxonomy): Eukaryota > Metazoa > Mollusca > Gastropoda > Nudibranchia > Aeolidiidae > Berghia > Berghia stephanieae. Next base: position 19,684,606 of record NC_088370.1, on the reverse strand, counting down.
TAACATTTAATTTGGATTTTAAGCATATGGTTCGTTCCGACATAGTGCCGTTTTGAGACGATGGGTCACAATTAATCGATCAATTCAAATTAATTACCCTCATCTTGAACACAATTGTTTAAACCTAAGAACCTTCGGGAAAGACTTAGGATCGAGAGATTTTTTAACAAGATGAGGGTCATTTTCATCGAATAATAATAATATTTGAACGACAAGTTTTCTGGCCAAATATATTTTAAAATAAGTTTTTTTTTCATAGTCGAAACTATGGACATCTGTCCGTCAATCTGACACATTCAAATTAATAATAATAATATATCTGCCATATCATTATGATAAAATCGATATCGTATTCAAACACGGGTTGGGGTTTTTTTTTCGTTTTGATCTACTCATAACTGCCTGTTGAGTTTATTGAGCTGGTGTGGTGCGCTTTATCCTTGTTTCGACATAGTCCCTTGAGCAGTGACGTTGAGTAATAATAATTACAAAGCATCCACAGGATAAACTCGATCGGTTTCTTGGTGTTGTGGATTATAGTTCTTTACGGGATGTGGTGTTTGATAATAATAATAATAATAATAATAATAATAATAATAATAATAATAATAATAATAATAATAATAATAACAATAACAATAATAATAATAATAATAATAATAATAATAATAATAATAATAATAATAATAATAATAATAATAATAATAATAATAATGACTCCCATATAATACCATTTTGAGAGGATGGGTCGCATTTGCTGATTAAAAAAAAAACATTCTTTCTAAATGTCACATACAGCAATCCCCGATGTCTTACTATTTTTAACACGTGAATTGCCTAAATGTGACCGATCACATCAAGTGGGTATTTTGTAAGGATGATTACTTACTTATTTAATCCTTCTCGGGGCTTGAGGCACATAGGGCTATCATAAACTTCTAGCCTGACACTGACCAAAAAATGACGTCAAAAGACACGTCTTTAGCCATAAAAGAAAAGAAATCGTGAGTTGTATTCAATAGTTCAACCAATGGGATCACTTGTTTCCATAAAGCTCTACTAACGACAACTGACTCGGCGCTACCCAAACCTACTAAAATGATGACGTCAAACTATAAGTCTTAGAGAATTCTAGAGTGTCAGACTAAATGTTAACGATGGCTACGATCCACCAAACATCTTCATTTCTTAGGCCGGCTGCTTTGCGGTGGCTGTATTCCCGGACAGGTCTGCTTCCTTTATTTCTTTCTCCATGCTCCTTCGCCTGGTTTCTTTGGGTTTCCCTCTCTTTCCTCTTCTCGTCTGCTGTCCAGTACAGGGCTGTCTTGTGAAGTAACCCTTTTTCCATTCTGGCCACATGACCCAGCTAATTTCATCTTCTTTTTATTTGGCTTTCAATATTAGTACAGTCAGTCGGGATGATCAAGAGTTTGTAAATTGAATTTAACCAGTTTATGGCCGTTTCCTACTCTGAAATAACACGTATTTAAATTTTGGTTAAATCAACTTGTCCTTCAAATATCGATCAATTTAACCCTCTCCTTACCAACTATAGGAAAATCGTCACATTCGTTACGATACAACCAACATTTTTCTTATTCAAATTTCTTTTGTATATCATAAAATTTTAAGAAAATGAACTGTGTGTAGTAGAGCATGTTTTGCTAAAGAATTTTTTTTATCGTAAGAATTTTACTGATATTATGTCTGAGTGATAAAAAAATATTTTTGTGTTAGTTGGGTGTGAAGTTTTGGGGAAAATATTGAAAATGGCTGGTAAGGAGAGGGTTAAATGATCCTCATCTTGATAAAAAACCTTCAAACCTGGAACTAAGGAAACCCATAGGTTATCGCGCAATCGCAAAATCATTTAACACTCTCCTTACCATGCACAAACAAATCGTCACAAAGGTTACGATGGAACCAACATTTATCTCATTCTAGTTTCTTTTGTGCATCACAAATATAAAAGGAATGGTTTTGTTATAGCTATGAAACTGGACACGACTGTGTTGTAGATCTCAATTTGCTGAACAGTTTGTAATATGTATAGAATGTACTTGTGGCTTTACTGTTTGAGTAAGAAAAATATGTTTTTTGTGTTGGATGGGTGGGTAACAGCTTGGTGTGTTGTTTGACCATGCCAACCAGTGACGAGATTAACCTTGACATCCAGCTTTCATATTGTACTGTTAACAAAACAAACATAAAAAGCTATACGTAGATAATTATTAATGGATAAATTCAAAGGATGGTTATGTAGTTCTCGTTCAAACCTGAAAAAAGTGTTATCAACAGTTATAAGCACAATGACTACCTTTCTACCCGTGAGTCGTAAGAGACCCCATGAACTAAACGCATTCCGACTCGTTGTTCTCGTGTGCGCTGCATTTGTGTATATATCCTACTACTATTTTCTACAAAAAGTCGATCTAGCAGCCAAACCACAACCACCGATGTATCTGTCTCCGAAGGGATCAAACCGGAGACTGGATTTAATCTGGGACGTTCAGGACGAGAACGGACTCAACGAATCATCGAAGGAACTTGATTTTTTGACGAGTGTCAGGAACTCGGTGGTCAATACGATAACGGACATATTTAGAATTCGTGGACGAATCAGAAAGTGGTTGAGGTACAGAAGGAGCAGTGTGGATGTTGGAAATACCAATGAGACAGACAGTGGGGAGGAATAGAGTCTGTGAATTATCGTAAGATGTTATGTATAAATGATATATACACTGATGGAGTTAAGGTCTTCTGACCCCGGAATGAAAAACGAGTGAATGATTTTATTCAGGACATGTAACAATTTATTCAAATTTTGATGTAATTACAAATCCATTTGATCTCTCATCATTCATATCTCATGTCTCATGTCTCATCTCTCGTCTCTCATCTCTTATCTCAAATAATAATGTGTAGATCTATGAAAATATACCAAATGTCGCTGAGCCTAGTTTTGAGCTAAAGGTTTTTAAAGGTAAAAAAAGGCATTCTGTGACCAAAATGAGATTTCTTTAAAAAGTGATCGTTTAACCATTTATGATTGATTTCTAAAAAAAGCATTATTTTGTATGTTGTGTATTAAAATTATTTTTTTTAAATGAGTAAATAGAAGAATACTGCTTCGAAATCTGCGGGCAATTTGACCCATAATACATCTTTTCCCCATCTAATTTAACTCATGATTTAGCGTAAAGAGTCTGGCCTGCTTGATATCTATATTTTTGGAGTTATATCCCTTACACTGTTTTGCGCACGAATATTTCTTTTTCAATGATTTTATGTTAAAGATTGTGTAAGCTATAAACGATAACTAAAAGAATGTCATTCCTTTATTTTATTATTATTATAGTTGTTAGACTAATTTGTTTAGATAGATGTTATGACAATTTGCCAATGGCCTAAAATAAACATTTGTCTATTGGCTATTGTTATTTTTATGTTGATTACATTAAATTATGTTTTTTTTAACCCTAAAACTGATTTTCTCAAACCAATGTTATTGTACCCAGTTACCGTTAACAAACCATATTTCTAGAACTAGTGAAGGTTTTTGTCAATATATAAAGACTATTATGATCAGATGTGATTGAAGATTGAGAAAATAACATAAATTCAAAATCCATGGGCAGCAACATTTGGTATGTTTCCCTTTATCTTTATCTCCATTTTATTGACTCATTTGGGCACCTCTCCTCAATTTGCCTACTACTCAATGTATTCGTATTTGTGATCAATGTTCAATTTAAAGACTTTTGTTTTATTGTTTTCCTTTTTTATTCTGTGTTTACTTGATAAAGGCCAAGGGCCGAAACGTCGTTTGTTTTGTGTTGTTCATTCATGAGTCAGAGTTACTCCCTTTATCTTTATCTCCATGTTTTCCTAGGCTAACACACACTTTGTCTTCGGTATCTTGTGGGGCTATGTCGTCTAGTGGTATGCGACTCGCTTTCGGAACGGAAGGTCCTGGTTTCGAGCCTCGCTCGGCGCATAGTTGAGTCATTGGAAAAGACTCCTTACTCACATTCTCTCACCGTACTCAGGTGTAAAATGAGTCCCTGGTCGTTAGCAGCGTTGTCTTCTGAAAAATTGAAATATACGGCCAGTGGATAGCTCATACGGTAGAGTCACGATCTCTTCAGCCAGGCGTAGTTGTCGTACGAGTAAGGTCGCGGGATCGAGCCCCCACGCCATGCCGCGAAGTGTTTGTTTTCTGTTGTCTTCTGGCACTTTTTTACTCACTTCATTTTTTGAAATTCCATTTGTAGATAGCTTCCTTGTTGCTCGCCGGCAACATCAATGATTATTTTTTAAAAAGCAGAAATGCTGTCTTTCCCATAATTCTTTTTCGTAGATGTTTTCTGCTTGACTAATAATAATAATTTTTTTTTTGAGTTTTCATATGTCAAATATTAATTTTTATTCATTTCTTTTCGTTGTCATACTTGTATATTGAGTGTGTACGACCGCTGTATAGATAGTTCGAAGATGACGTCCCTCAGGTCTTTGTTATTGTTTTTTTGCCATCCGGGTTTATGAGTAATGCTCACTGAACTGTATTAACCTGTCTATAAACGTTAATGGATACACATAGTTTTGTGCGTTGGTCCGTTATACTTCCGGATGGCAATGTTGTGAACTCCTTGGCCAAGCCCATTCTATCTATAGGTCTTTGCAGTGCACGATGTGAGTGTGAAAGTACTCTGAGGTTTTGACATTTAGCGCTATAAAAAGCACTTAATAGGATTCAATAGTCATAACGTCACATCATTCTATAGACGCATAGAAACTTAGCAACATGGCTCTAAATCTATCGGAACAATGTCGATGCCTTATGTTATATTTTCCGGCAAGCATTAAAGTTTTTCCAGATGAAAAAAACATTAATTTGACATGTTGTTGCTTTATCACATTTGGTCACAAGCATTCGAAAAGGTCTTAGCAGCTTGAAGAATAAAAAGTATGTTTTGTTTTTTGTTAGACAATGCGCTTTGCGGCTTGCTGTGACATTCAGACCACTGAATCTAATTGTTCTTTTCTGTTGTTATCAATTGAATAGTAAGGCAATATTGTTGAATAAATGAATAAATAAAAGAATAAATTACAAATGAATAAATAGACATTTATAAATAAATGGTAAGATAATTTCTTTTATGCTTTCGGAGTTCCGTCTCACTGCAGAGGTTGAATGTCATGGAACGCCATTCAATTTTGGCGTTTCCATGATTGACTATAGGGAATGAGATTAGCGGACGAGTAGCGCCCCTTGATTGGACGTCACCGGAGGAGAAGTTATTTGTAAACAAACCAACTATAAGCCAAGTGCTCCAAATACAAAATTTATTATTCATATTTCTGTACAAAAATGCATATCATAATCAACGTTATGCATTTTTGTACAGAAATATGAATAATAAATTTTGTATTTGGAGCGCTTGACTTGTAGTTGGTTTGTTTACAAACAACTTCTCCTCCAGTAACGTCCAATCAAGGGACGCTACTCTTCCGCTAATCTCATTCCCTATAATGATGAGTAGGCTTGCTAGCAAGCTTATTATAACGCGGTAAGCTTTCCAACTTTCCATTGTACAATATGACTAAGATGCCTTTTGCCGTTGACTCTGAATAGGGCTTATAGTGCATACACTAAATGTGTTCAAGTGCTTACAAGGAGTCCTGGTCAACTTTATGTGCGCATGCGTTATGAAGATATTACATTTTTGGACAACACAGCTGTTAACGGTAGTATTCATTCTGAGTCGGTGGAAAGTGATAAAAATTTCAATGGACTATTACGCGAGAAGAGTCCATCCGATTGTATATCGATGTTGCCATTCATTGTCAGAAGTATCCGTGCAGCAGCTATCTGGGGACGCATGTCATGGTAGAAGCCAAAATCAAATGTACACGGGCTGTCCCAGAAATAAGGTACGTAAGCTCGTAACTCAAAACGTTATGAATAAATTTGAATGAAACTTACAGTATAAACTTTGACATATTTTATTTACTTCTCATGGTAGTCGCCGTTCTGATCGATGCATTTTCTCCATCGTGACAGGAGGGCAAATACCCCCTTCCTAAAAAAAATTGACGTCAAGACATTTCAGGAAATTCTCCACTTCTGAAATCAATTCATCGTCGTCGTCAAACTCTTTTCCACCCCAAGTATCTCGCAATATCTGCGTGCATTGTAATAGACAACACTTTGCATTGATTTGAGCACATTTCCATTACAACAACGAGCCAATAATCATTTATCAGACCTTCAATTCAGTGCACGTTGCTATTTGGTCTAGTGGTAAGACACTCGCTTTCGGATTGGAAGGTTCTGGGTTCGAGCCTTGCGCTCGGCGCATATATGAGTCCTTGAAAAAGGCTCTTTACTTACATTCTCTCACCATACTCAGGTGTAAAATGAGTACCTGGCCATTAACAGCGTTGTCTTTGTCCGAAAAAATTGTAATATCGCCTAACAGGCGTCATGTCCCGTCCTACATGTTTAGTGTTGTTGTTGGCCAGGGATCCCTTGTAAAGCGCTTTGAGCACATTTAGTGGACACTGCCCTATATAAAGCTCATTTTTTAAAAATAATTCATGAAATAGAAACGACAAGCAAAGGAAAGAGGAAAAGGGGAAGACCAAAACTTACCCGGTGAAAGGACCTGGAAATCCTCTATGTTAAAATGAGATAAGCCTGGATTGGGATCGAGGTCTTAGCCCAGGACATGGACATGTGGAAAACTTTTGTCTGTGGCAAATATTGAGCTTTATATAGCGCAATATCCACTTAATGTGCTCAAAGCGCTTTACAAGGGGTTCCTGGTCAACAGCAACATTTAACATGTAGGACGGGACTGACGCCTGTTAGGCGAATTACAATTTTTTGACAAAGACAACGCTGTTAACGGCCAGGTACTCATTTTACACCTGAGTACGGTGAGAGAATGTGAGTAAAGAGCCTTTTCCAAGGACTCAACTATGCGCCGAGCGCGAGGCTCGAACCCAGGACCTTCCGATTCAAAAGCGAGTGTCATACCACTAGACCACATAGCCGCACGAAGCAGATAGATAGATAGATAGATAGATAGATAGATAGATCAATTGATTGATTGATTGATTGATTGATTGATAGATTGCGCCAAGACGACATAACAGCATATCTCCCTGAAGAATCCATCTATATACAAGGGGTTGGAGGAAACAGCGATATTAGAGGATATAGATAGTTCGAAGATGACGTCACTGAGGTCTTTGTTATTGGTTTTTTTTTTGCCATCCGCTCACTGAACTGTATTAACCCGACTATTAACGTTCATGGATACACACAGTTTTGTGTGTTGGTCCGTTATACTTCCGGTGGCAATGTTATGAGCTTCTTAGCTTCTTAGATATATATATATATATATATATATATATATATATATATATATATATATATATATAAATAGATAGATAGATAGATAGATGAGAAAATACAATTTGCAGACAGTACGTCCCATTAGTAGAGCATTGCATATCCATCTAAAAGCAAAGATTATATAAACCAAATAGTGCTATAACTACTAATATATTTAGTTTTGAATATTTGTAAGGAATAAAGCCAAATTTATAGTCCGAAGTTTTATTTATGGCTATTGTTTTCTGGGGTTTTTTTCTCATCTCTCCCTTTATCAAAAGTTGTAAAAAAATTGTGTCAACCTCTGAATCAATTTGTTTAACTGAATATAGATTATGGTCTGTATTGATGTCATATAAAAAAACGTTTTCTTCTTCAGGACCCATAAAATATATATTTTTACACTGTTAAATATATAACAATGTGAAATTGAATATAAGCTTCAATTTAATATACGAAAACAGTTTTCCCCTTTATCAACAAAAGAGGATGACTGAAACAATACAGACGAATGAGATAATGTGGTAGTGGCGTTGCATAAACAAAAACATTGATGGGCAGGAAATAGTATGCTCCTTTGTAAGGAAGCACGAATGAAAATAGAAAAATAGATATTTATAAAAGGTGCGCAATTGATTAAGTCAAAAGAGAGGAGGCGGGGAGAAACTGTGTAATGCAGTATAGAAAGTGAAATAAAATACAGTGTAGACTATTGTTGGAAAATAAATACAATGGAATTGGAAATGAATACAAAATATTTGGGATGTAGGTATTAATATAACCATTAGTGGCAGTAGCAGCAGCAGAAGCAAGAGTAGTACTTTTAGTAGCAGGAGTAGTAGTAGTAGTAGTAGTAGTAGTAGTAGTATTATTATTATTATTATTATTATTATTATTATTATTATTATTATTATTAGTAGTATAGTAGTAGTAGTAGTATAGTAGTAGTAAGTGTAGTAGTAGTAGTGTGTAGTAGTAGTGTAGTGTAGTAGTAGTAGTAGTAGTAGTAGTAGTAGTAGTAGTAGTAGTAGTAGTATGTGTAATAGTAGTAGTAGCAGGTGTAGTAGTAGTAGTAGTTGTAGTAGTAGTAGTAGTAGTAGTAGTAGTAGTAGTAGTATAGTAGTAGTATAGTAGTAGTAGTAGTCAGTAGTAGTAGGAAGTAGTAGTAGTGGTAATAGTAGTAGTAGTAGTAGTAGTAGTAGTAGTATAGTAGTAGTAGTAGTATGTAGTAGTAGTAGTAGTAGTGGTAGTAGTAGTAGTAGTGGTAATAGCAGCAGCAGTAGTAGTAGTAGTAGTAGTAATAGTGGTAGTAGTAGTAGTAGTAGTAGTAGTAGTAGTAGTAGTTGTAGTAGTAGTAGTAGTCGTAGTAGTAGTTATTGTTGTTGTAGTAGTAGTAGTCATCGTAGTAGTAGTTGTAGTAGTAGTAGTAGTAGTAGTTGTAGTAGTAGTAGTAGTAGTAGTAGTAGTAGTAGTAGTAGTAGTGGTAGTAGTTGTAGTAGTAGTAGTAGTAGTAGTAGTAGTAGTAGTAGTAGTAGTTAGTAGTAGTAGTAGTAGTTGTGGTAGTAGTAGTAGTAGTAGTAGTAGTAGTAGTAGTAGTAGTAGTAGTAGTAGTAGTAGTAGTAGTAGTAGTAGTAGTAGTAGTAGTAGTAGTAGTGGTAATGATACTGGTATGCAATTTAAGGAAAAGAAGATGATGGCCGGGGGAGTTGGAAGGGCAAGAGATAACCGTAGTGTAATATTTAAATATATAAACAAGTTACGCACCAAAAAGTAAGAGATGAATTCATTGTATTTCCAAAACATCTCGTGCTGACACTGTAGTTCCGACAAGTGATAATGAGTTCACGTCGTACTATATTCCGAATAAAAGCAATCCTATAGATAGTATGCAGATGACGTCACTCAGGCCTTTGTTATTGTTTTTGCCATCCGCGTTTGTGAGTTGTTCTCACTAAACTGTATTAACCAGACTATAAAAGTTCATGGTTACACAGAGTTTGTGTGTTGGTCGTTATACTCCGGATAGCAATGTTGTGAACTCCTTGGCCAAGCGTTCTCATCTATAGGGAATGCGATTAGCGAAGAGTAGCGTCCCTTAATTGGACGTCACCGGCAAGAAGTTATTGTAAAACAACAAATACAAGCAAGCGCTCCAAATACAAAATTTATTATTCATGTTCTGTACAAAAATGCATATCATAATCAACGTAATCTTTCTTAGTTTTCTTATACGAAATGTAACAAAATAGATGTAGACTACAAATTAAAAATAAAAGATGTTGATAAATAATACAATACGATGAGACAACCATTCCTAAACTAAGTGAACTTCCGCTAATGTCGTACTAATAATGGCGATAGCGTCTGTAGGTTGTCAAGACGCGACTTCCAACAAAGGGGCGCTACTCTTAAATCTGTTTTGAAATCTCAATCCCTCTGCGCTTTAACTAGATGTATAATATAGTTAAAACTTATTTAAGTTGCTTACATTTTGAATTTATAATTTATCGCACGTTATCTAACATCTTGTCGCATTTGCTGAAGACTGATAATACATCTCTAGATTTAAATAATTTGAAATCTTGATTATATACACAAAATTGTCAAATTAACAAAGAATGCTGTTTATATAACTTTGAAACATTGTATCTATCTATGCTCGAAGGTTTCACAGAGGATTTAATGGTTTTTAAAACCTATAAGCTCTTAAACGATATTTTATGATACGGAATCTCTATCAATTCCATTCTCGTAAAGCTGCGAAAAGAAGTATACTTGTACCCATCAACCCTGAGAAGATGGTTATCGAACGACGTGATAGGAATAGGATCCGAGACAACTTTGATATGGATGTCATCCAACTATGTATGGAGCTGGGTGAACGTAAACATACATCCGACAAAGGAATGGACGTCTGATAATTCTGGCAGAAAAAGTCCCCTTGGTTCTGGACAGAGGATCGTTGCATTTCTTGCAGGTTGTGAAGAAACCGGATATTAAGAAGGATGCCATGCCAGTTTTTCTTCTCTGCATCATCTGGAAGGTAGAGACTATCATTCTGGGGTTAATGCAGAGATGTTTGAAGACAGGCGAAAGAACTGTGTGCTGCCCTCCGTTCGGAGCACCCAGCTGTATTGTATTGGATAACGCTACCATTCGATGGCCCATGATCATTTCAAGGCGCCAACTACTGCAACTAAAAAAACTGACATGATTCCATGGCGTCAATCAGACAGCACTACAAATTCTGATCATCAGGCCTCACTATGCTCCTTAGTGAAAAAAGAAACAAATCAAAACCAGTTTTCTAAACAGACTGTCTAACCTGGGAGTTTTGATACGAGGTTGCAGGACTTCCCCCATATCACTGTGAGCGCAATCCATTCGAGATCATTTGGACCCAAATAAATGGAAAGCTTGATAGGAGGAAAACCATATTTTCTCTAACTGACGAGGCAATAAATGATTTAACAAGGGAAGACTGGAAAAATACATGCTCCAACCTTCGCAAACTGGAGGAAAATTGCATTTCAATGGATGGAATCATAATGTGTTTGTTCCATTTCTCCTTTACATAATCCTCATCAGAATATGATATATATGTAATATCAGGCCGGTTGTGCATATAAAAAATCGTGTGCAGAACATCTCAAAGAAAAAGAGAGTGTGCATGACATAAAATTATGGATCCTATCAAACACATAGATAAGGTTTGAATTAATTATCCTATTATTGTGCGGACCTAAAAATTAGCAAAATATAAAGTTAAATATAGTGTTAAAAATCCATTAAAAACGCAAAACTCAAGGGTTGGGCTATCTAAGAAGATGAATGAGAGGAGAGAGAGAGAGAGAGAGAGAGAGAGAGAGAGAGAGAGAGAGAGAGAGAGAATTAGAAAGAGAGAGAGAGAGAGAGAGAAAGAATTAGAGAGAGAGAGAGAGAGAGAGAGAGAGAGAATATTACTCCAAAAAAGCAACCCCAAAACAAACAAAACGCCAAGCAAACACTTTGGGTACTTATACCTTGAAAACAGACCAACTTAAAAAACGAGTCTATTGCCAGGGTATGAGATCGCTTTTATTATTGCTTATCCGGTCTAGAACCACATTCAACAACGCTTAACTCTGTTGCCAGACGAGACGAGTCACCTACTGTGCCATCGACGTTCATATGTAAATGAAAACGTGAATTTAGAGTCTGGATATATAACTTTGCTTTTACTATTACATGTCTGATCAAAAGCAACGCTTATTAGTGCCAGAAAAGGTAAGTTACCTACTGTGATACTGGCGTTACATAAAAAACATGTGTGTAGTTTCGAGGGTATGACTCTCCTTTCATTACCATCTCTCCAATCATAAAACACACTCGACATGGCTTGACATTCTTGCCAGACATGACAAGCTACCATCAGCGTAAAACTTAACCCCTTCCTCACCACCCAAAGGAAATCGTCACATTCGTTGCGATGCAGCCAACATTTTTGTCATTCAAATTTCTTTTGTACATCATAGTATTTGAGCAAAAATGTTTGCTATAGTTAAAGTATATTAACACTGTCCTGAAGAGCTCGATTAGCAAAAACGAAATTGTATAGCAAGAACTAACAGCTTCTGTATTTGAGTGAAATAAATCTATTTTTGTATATAGGTTGGGTATGAAGTATTGGGGAAAATCCGGAAAATGGCCGGTAAGGAGACAATTAAACATGCAAAAAAAAGTTCTGGTGTACACCACTGTGCCAGAAAAGGTAAGTTACCTAGTCGTGTGATATCGACGTTACATAAAATCGTGTGTAGTTCAAAGTATGGCTTTTCTTTCATTTCCGTCACTCCAGTTATAAACCACTCTCGACATGGCTTGACATCTTTGCCAGACACGACAAGTTACTTACTGTGCCATCGGCGTTAGATGGGTTAGATAAATCCATTATCGCATCCTGAGATAAGAATTTTCCCGACTGACCCCAACGCGATGTGTTATGAGAGTTACATTATTGGCATAATATTATAACCAATGCAAGGTTTCTTTGTGTAACAAGAATGTCACGAAATTTGGAGTTAATGCCATTGTTTGCTTTACATCTTTTGGGTACGTAATGAAATTATTGCTTGTGTGCTTTTCTGGGCTTTACATATTTCGGGTGAAATTCTTGATTGTGTGCTTTTCTTGGCTTTACATATTTTGGGTACGAGGTGAAATTATTGATTGTATGCTTTTCTGGGCTTTACATCTTTTGGGTACGAGGTGAAATTATTGATTGTATGCTTTAGTTGGCTTTACATCTTTTGGGTACTATAGTAGTGAAATTATTGCTTGTGTGCTTTTGTTGGTTTTACATCTTGGCTACGTAGTGAAATTTTTGCTTGTGTGCTTTTCTTAGTTTTACTTCTTTGGCTACGTAGTGAAATTTTTGCTTGTGTGCTTTTGTTTGCTTTACATCTTTTGGTTACGTATAGTAGTGAAATTATTGCTTGTGTGCTTTTGCTTGCTTTACATCTTATGGGAACATATAGTGAAATTATTGATTGGTAGCAAAACCAGTATTATATTGGAGTGACGGGAATGCTAAAATGTAAATCTTAATTTAAGATGTTCAGAAATATGAACAGTTTGAATAATGCATTTTCTAAAACTACATATCAATTCTTTAAACAAAATAGGCTTGGGGAACATTTTCCCTCGTACAACCAATGTTATTTTTTCCAACTAATACAAAATTATTAGCATATCAAAGAATTAAATATATTTAAACTGATTTATATTAGAGTAACTTGCGACCCTTTTATAAATAAAGGGTTATTTTATCACCCCTTGACTCAAATGATTATTTAGAAAATCTGATAGCGTATATTGATTGGTCATTTTTCGAAGGTTTGGATGAGATTGAAAATGGGGCTTTTAATTGCTAACGTAGCATTATAATGTATAGTGGCATAATTTCTTGTTATTAAAACATTTCCTCACGGATTTAGATAATTCACGGAATAAATCGATACGGTTGAATTAATTCATTTTTATCTGTCCAATCGGAAGAATAAGTTTGTCATTAGACTTTCGTTTCCTCCAATTTTGTAAATCTACAGAGAGAGAGAGAGAGAGAGAGAGAGAGAGAGAGAAGAGAGAGAGAGAGAGAGAGAGAGAGAGAGAGAGAAGAGAGAGAGAGAGAGAGAGAGGGTGTGTGTGTGTGTGTGTGTGTGTGAGAGAGAGAGAGAGAGTCGGGTTGTTAGATACGTAATTAATTGTCACTTTATTAATTGCGCACCTTTTAGAAGTATCTATTGTTCTCTTTTAATTCGTGCTTCCTTACAAAGTAGCATACTATTTCCTGCCCATCAATGTTTTGTTTATTCATCTTAACACCTCCACTACCACATTATCTCATTCGTCTCTAGTTCTTCACTCATCCTGTTTTGTTGATAGAATGAAAACCCGAAACGTCACTTTTATCTGTTTTTGTATATTAAATTGAAGTTTGCATTTTTATTGATGTCTTCGAGCACCAAGTGATGGAAATGGTGGTTTGTTTCCTCTCCTTTTTTTCTGTTTCCCTTATTCCACTTCTCTTCCTCTTTTTCTCTTCGGTATGCTTGAATGAATATAAGATGATCGATTCAAACGTGTTCTGGAAATTATAAATAACAATGTGAAATTAAATGTAAGATTCAATGTAATACACGAAAACAGATAGAATGGACGTTTCGGGTCTCTCATTTATCAACAAAACAGGATGAATGAAACACTACAGACGAATGAGATAATGTAATCGTGGCTTTGTTAAGATAAATGTTCATCTTAACAACGCCACTACCAAATTATTTCATTCATCCTGTTTTGTTGATGAAGGGGAAATCCGAAACCTCCAATTTATCTGTTTTCGTATATTAAATTGAAGCTTACAATCAAGTTAAGATTGTTATATATTTCTTCGAGCTTCGAGCAGCAACATTTACTTTTGGAAGTAATAGAACGTGAAATTGAATTTAAACGTAGAGAGAGGTCTATCTAGTAATTCTTCCTTGGTGTACACAATATTGGTGTGTTCATTTCCGTCGCCATATTCTTCGTCATTTTTGTAGATATGCATTCAAAATAAATAAATAGAGATACGCGGGTTTTGGCGTGAAAATGTATGTGTAAATCCTTGTATTATTACGAAATTCGACGGAACACGAACTTACGTTCATCTAAAAATAGAATCGTATCTCAACGAAGACGATGTAAAACACGAAGAATGGTCAGGAAAATGCAGGCACTCTAAGCCTAGAATCACTACGGGAAGCGCCTTTCAGATATGACGAGGTAGGGCGTATGTAGAGGGATGTGACATCTTTTTGTTCGACTGAGACAATGCTCTTACATGTCAGATGCTCATTATATCAAAATGTGAGCTTTTATATAGCGCAATATCCACTAAATGTGCTCAAAGCGCTATGTAAGGAGTCCCTGGCCAACAGCAAAATTTAAAATTTAGGACAGGACGCCTATTAGGCGATGTTA
>NC_088370.1:19564704-19667204 GCF_034508935.2 Berghia stephanieae | reverse complement strand
TCCTTCAACAAACACCACTCCTTCAACAACCACCACTCCGTCAACATCAACAACAGCAAACATTTCATCAACATCAACCACTCCATCAACAACAACAACTCCATCACGAACAGCTCACGCATCATCAACCTACCCTCAATCAACAAAGAGCATTCAATCAACGATCTCTACTTTGTCATCAACCTCTACTCCACCAGCAACCACAACTACAACATCGACTATTCATTCATCAACAAACACGACTCTATCAAAACCCGATCTTTCATCTCCAATCACCACTCCATCAACAACAACCCCTGCATTCGCAACCGCCAATACATCATCACAGACCATCACTTCATTAGCAACCAACATTCTATCAACAATCACATCTATGTTCACAACGACCCCTACATCAGCAACCTCCCTTCCATCATCAAACACTTTTTCAACAATCTCGAATCCATCCTCAAACACAACGATACCAATTTTGAATTCTTTGGCAAGCACTAAACCAACAACAAATACAACAAATAAACCTGCAACGGATGTTGCAGGCACTGGCATATCTTCAACTAGTAAAACGTTATCCAATACCACAGCAACTATTCCTAAAACATCTCCAATAATAAATATCACGACTATACATGATTCTAGTACAGTAACGCCACAAAAGGTAACTATAATAACATCAGTAGATAATACAACGATACCTTTTTCAACATCACAACAAACGCCTGTCATAACCATGACAAATACCACAGGTGATTCCATACCAACAGCTTTGAACACAACAGCTACGTCTAAAATCATCCCAAAATCCTCATCATCTTCATCAACAGCACCCAATTCATCACAAAACTCCACAACACAAACTCCAAATACCACACAACCATATATCAAATTGATCACTTTCAACCACTTCTTTCATGAACACATCAACACACCCATCTCCTTCACCACAAAACTCAACCACTATAACTCCAAATACCACACTCTCATCACCACATTCTTTTTCAAATACTTCTCTACCAAAAACATCAACACAACCAACACCACCTCCAACAACGCCGCCATCATCCCCATCAACAAACACCACATCCACTCCTCGAAGACAATTCTCACCTACGTCGACAATAATGGACACTTTGGGCTGCAACCCCGCCGAGATCGTTTTCCTAATCGAATACGGTAAATCCGAACACAGAAAAGATATAGACCATGAAGGCAACTTTATCCGACAACTGGTAAAAGCTTGGGAAATTAGCCCAGACAAAATTCGTGTAGGTGTAGTTGTCTACCACGACACTGTCAGAGAAGTCATGCATCTTTCTGAAAAACCCCATGAGTTAGACGACGGAATTTCAACGCTTACTCGCGCCCTTCACCCGAGTGGGGAGGCTGATCTAGCTAAAGCATTAGACTACGCCCGGGGGACGGTTTTCAAATATGCACGACCCAATGTGGAGAAAATCGTTGTCCCAATTGTCCACAGTATGTCAACCCCGGAGTTAACACGGATTCCAGCAGCTGCCCGTAGCTTGAAAGATGAGTGTGTGCTTGTGATGGCGATCACTGTGTACAGTGACAGTCTTGTGTATCCGGTGATACACTCAGCTGTAGAACAACCTTACTCCAGTTATAGTCACGAGTTTTCTTCCTTTCGGATGCTGGAAGAGACGGGAGATAACTATCATTTGATATGCACGTGAAAATGAAATAGCTTCGTGATCTTGCTAGTAATTTTATTGAGATCCATTGTTTAAAACACTGTAGACCTCTACTCCTAAATTTCAGTGAATCTAAATATTCGTATCCTCCTTTTTCTCTCCCTCTTCTTCAACGGTCCTTTCTACTCCTTCCATCATTCTTCTTCTTGTTTCTTCTTCTTCTTCTTCTTCTTCTTCTTCTTCTTCTTCTTCTTCTTCTTCTTCTTCTTCTTCTTCTTCTCCTTCCTCTTCTTCTTCTTCCACCTCCTCCTCCTCATCTTTTTGTTTTAATCTTCCTCTTCTTCCTTCATCCTGATCACCATCATCATCATCATCATCATCATCATCATCATCATCATCATCATCATCATCATCATCATCACCACCACCACCACCACCACCATCACCATCATCATCATCATCATCATCATCATCATCATCATCATCATCATCATCACCACCACCACCACCACCACCAACACCACCACCACCACCATCATCATCATCATCATCATCATCATCATCATCATCATCATCATCATCATCACCACCACCACCACCACCACCATCACCATCATCATCATCATCATCATCATCATCATCATCATCATCATCATCATCATCATCATCACCACCACCACCATCATCATCATCATCATTACCATCATCATCAATTTGGAAAAACGTTTATCACTATTTTGCACAACATCATTAAGGCTCACAAGACAGCCGCTTGTCCTTATCATAGTTAAATAATACCAGCCCAGATGGGGATTCGTGGTGGACATCCTAGGAATATCTTCTTCTTCTTCTAGGTTCCATGCCTGGTCCAGGCTTCGGATACTGCATGAATTATCTCTCTCCATTCCTCCCTGTCTCTTGCTTTTTCAAACAGCTCTTGGAATATATAAGAGTAATTAATCGTGATTAATATAAATTGAAGGTGGGGGGTTGTTCCTGATAGCTCTGCACTGCGGCGGACGCCTGGGTTATTCCAGTCTTCCCTTGGAATAGACCCTAAAGACAAATTTCCCCTATCGGGATGAATAAAGAGAATTTTATTTTATTTTTATTTATTTCTCTTTCTCGACGTTCGCCTATTTGACGGTAGTATCAAAAAATCACACCAAATTGAGTCGATACCATTTGCAAACCCAGAAATAAACTGTATATTATATGTTGTAAGAGTCATTGGAGTTTCTTATGAATTTTTCCTGGACACAAATCACTGACAAACCAAGATTGTAATCGAAGTGTTATACTACTACTATTTAGAGGAGTCATCGTGGATCAGCGGTACGGTCTTTGCATAGCACCCGAAAGGTACCGAGTTCGATCATCAGCCGCTGCGCTGTGTGGCCTAGAGCAAGTCACCTCGCCCTAGCTCACTTTAATAATAATAATAATAATAATAATAATGATAATAATAATAATAATAATAATAATAATAATAATAATAATAATAATAAATGGCATTTATATAGCGCTTTACCCCGTTGTCACAGGCTCTAAGCGCTTTACAGTGATATAAAACAAAACATATTACAGTGAGACAAGTGTGAAGGAAACGTGATACGAATTCAATTTAAAACAACAAAATATGAAAATAATATTGCAACATTATGACGTAAACAGATAAAACTTTAAGCGAGATTTGAACGTTGTCAACGAATCCGAGCATCTCACGTGTGACGGGAGAGAGTTCCAAAAATGGGGGGCCGAAAATTGAAAAGACCGTTCACCTATTTTACGCAATGGCTTAGGTTTGACAAGGATTGATTGGTCATTGCTTGACCTCAAGTTTCTATTGGAGACATATATGTTTCGAAGGTCTTTAATATAGGAGGGACTGTTCGTGCTCAGGGATTTGTAGACAACAGTACAAATCTTATAGGCAACTCTTTTTTCCACAGGAAGCCAATGTAACTCACGGAGAAGAAGAGTTGCTAACGGGTATTTTTTGTTATTGCGTACAATGAGCCTGGCTGCGTTATTTTGAGCAACCTGAAGTTTGCTAATTTTGTCTTTAGCTAGATTCGCCCAAAGGGAGTTACAATAGTCCAATTTAGATAAAACCAGGGAATTAATTAAAAGTTCTGTTATATGCTTCGGTATTAAATTACGAATTTTGCTTATTTTTTTCATTTCTATGTACATAGATTGTATGGTGTTATTCACGTGGCTTGTCATGGAAAGATCTTTATCAATGATGACGCCAAGGTTTTTGCTTTATTTGAAAATTCTATTGTGCTATTTCCAAGAGTAATTGGTGATTTTTGCGGCGCTGCACTGCGGCTTACGCCTGGGTTAATTCAGTCTTCCCTTGGAATGTTATTTGTTTTAAGAGTCATTGGAGGTTCTTCTTATGAATTTTTCCTGGACACAAATCATTGAAAACCCAAGATTGTTATCGACCATATAGATAGTATGCATTTGGCTAAAGAGTTCACAACATTGCCATCCGGAGTATAGAACAACACACAAACTTGTGAACGATCGTTTAGTTGTATACGTTGTGGAATTATCATAACGCGGAGCAAAAACATAATAAAGGCCAATGACGTCAACTTCATATTATAGATAGTCGACAGAGTCACTCAGCTTTGTATTTTTTTTTGCCACCCGCGTTTATGAGTAATGCTCACTGAACTTTATTAACCCGACTATAAACGTTCAAGGATACACACAGTTTTGTGTGCTGGTCCGTTATGCTTCCGGATGGCAATGTTATGAGCTTCTTAGCCAGGCGCATATTATCTATAGCCACACAACTTAACTACTCTTTCCACAATAAACCGTCAACAATAAATACATAAAAATGTGAATGGTTTTACTTACATCATTAAAATCTCATTGAGACTGAGACGCATTTTATCATCTCTTAAAAACACATTTACTGGCGCGGTTCGATTTAACCCTAACATGCCATCTGAGTGATATTTACACAACAAAATTGGATTAAATAGTCTGATGTCACGTCGTCCAGCAACGGTGGCCATCGTGGTTCTAAACAAAGAAAATCTGTACTTTTTATTCTTCATGCTGACTAGAACTTTTTATATGCCTTGTGATTAGAATGTGTCAAAGTCAAAACATGAACAGATTTATAATGTTTTTTTTCCCTGTGGATACGCTTTTATGCTCGTAGGAGAATTATTATTTCATATGGGCGTCCGCCATTGTGAAGATAGTTCTAAGCCAGTTACTAAGTTACCATGCGTCATTACGAGGGAAGTGACATCATGACTGTTGAAGCGTATTGTCTAGTTATGTTATTATGACTTATCACGTCAGACTGGTTGTAAGGCTATGCGATCTTGTAGGTATGATACTCTCGCCTGTGTACCAGAAGGCCTAGGGTTCGAGTCCCGCTCTGAGTATACAGATAATATGCGCTTGGCTAAGAAGCTCACAACATTGCCATTCGGAAGTATAACGGACAAACACACAAAACTGTGTGTGATCATGAAGTTTGATTAATACAGTTTAGTGAGAATTACTCATGAAGGTGTACGGCAAAAAAAAAAAAAGACCTGAGTGACGTCATCTTCGTTCTGTCTATAGTTGAGTCCTTGAAAAAGGCTCTTTACTCATGTTCTCTCACAGAACGCAGGTGTAAAATGAGCACCTGGTTATGAACAGGGTTCTCTCGGTAGGAAAATTATACAACATCGCCTAACAATCTCTGTTTTTCGGATTAAGGACTTAAAACAATAGATAGAATGCGCTTGGCCAAGGAGTTCACAACATTGCCATCCGGAAGTATAACGGACCAACACACAAACTCTGTGTAACCATGAACGTTTATAGTCTGGTTAATACAGTTTAGTGAGAACAACTCACAAACGCGGATGGCAAAAACAATAACAAAGGCCTGAGTGACGTCATCTGCATACTATCTATAGAGAAATATACGAGATAGACAGGCGTCATGTCCCGTCCTACACTTCAGTATTGCTGTTGGCCAGGGACCCCTTTTGAGCATGTTTAGTGGATATTGTTCTATCTAAAAGCTCAACTAAATTAAAGATAGCAAGACTTGAATAATGAAGAAATTACCTGCCCAGGACAGTCAACTCTCCCCCGCCGTAAGATGACGATCTGAAAAAGTGTGCAACTATGTGGTCTTGTGGTATGACACTCGCTTTCGGATTGGAACTAATTATTATTATTATTATTATTATTATTATTATTATTATTATTATTATTATTATTATTATTATTCCAACCACGGCGTAAGGGAGATTCAATCCACCGCTATATCGTCGTACTTTGGAAAAACCCATATTTAAAAATTTGGCCTGAAAACTCGTCCTTCAAATATCGATCGATTTAAATGAATCTCATTTTGGCAAAAACTCTCAAACCTGGTACTTCGCAAAGTCTTCCTTCAGTCCCAGGTTTGAGAATTTTTGCCAAGGTGACGGTCATTTAAATCGATCGATATTTGAAGGACCAGTTTTCTGGCCAAATATTTAAACATGGGTTTTTCTAGAGTTCGGCAGTATATGGCTTTGATATCCTTTACGTTTGTTTATTTTCTCCTCGAGTTGCGGCAAGCGTTAATCCTGGTATTTAACATGGAGTTCGTTTTTATCGACATAAAATAAAGACATTCCCTATAAAAATATATCTGACGGACCACATAACTACGGGTGTGCCACGGCTTTTTAGCCTACGTCAATAGACCTTAAAAATCTCAATGGCCCCGCTGTAATCATTAAAAATTCATTGAGCATGTTATGAAACCCTTATAAATCCCAATCGCCTATATTATTATGACATGATATTATGCTGGTTGGATTATATCATTAGATAACATGATCGAAAATCGATATTATAAAAGTGATTGACGTTAGAGGAAGACGAAGACAATAGAATAATACGTAATCCAACCTCTCAAAGCTGTAATATTCTACCCCCCCCCCCCCACCCCACCCCTCTCCATTAATAGTAACACGTAATGATATCAAGTTTAAAATAATAAATTGTGACGTCAGGTTATCAAACGTTAAATTTCACTAATATAGATAGATAAATCGAAGTTGACGTCACTCCGGCCTTTGCTGTTCTTTTCTTTTTGCCATCCGCGCTTATGAGTAATTCTCACTATACTGTATTAACCAGACAATAAACATTTAAGGTTACACATAGTTCTGTGTGTTGGTCCGTTATACTTCCGGATGGCAATGTTGTGAGCTTCTTAACCAAGCGGACACTAATATTAGATTTTTGAAAAACGAGATATCATTTATATATTTTTGAAGATGTCTTTTATTCAAAGTTGACAAAATAGGAATTAATTGAGGGGTAGAATAAATGATTTCTTACACTCTTCTGTTTTGGAATTCGAACTTTGTTCCCAACGCGCACTCGCAAGCTCGTGCAGCGGTATAGTATGTGCTTGGCTAAGAAGCTCACAACATTGCCATCCGGAAGTATAACAGACCAACAAATAAAACTCTTGTGTAACCATGAACTTGTTTAGTCTGTTTAATTCAGTTAAGTGGGAATTACTCACAAATGTGGATGGCAATAAACAATAACAAAGACCTGAGTGACGTCAACTTCATTCTATCTATAGATAGATCGAAGCTGATGTCACTCAGGTCTTTGCTATTGTATTTTGCCATCCGCGTTTATGAGTAACTCTCACTAAACTGTATTAACCAGACTATAAACGTTTAAGGTTATACATAGTTTTGTGTGTTGCTCCGTTATACTTCCGGATGGAAATGTTGTGAGCTTGTTAGCCAAGCGCATTTTATCTATAGAAAGAAACAATACTAGCATAAGACGAGACATGACATGATTCCTGCAAGGCTTTATTACATTTTCTTCGACAAATAATACCCACAAGGTACTCATTCTGCTCCTCAGTGCAGTGAGAGAATGTGAGCAAATAGCCTCTTCTAAGGACTCAACCTTGTGCCACCCAGAGCGGGATTCAAACCACGGACCTCTTGGCAAGACTCAAACTAGAACACCACGACTCTGAATAATTTTCAACGATGCAACTGGGGTTTTAGTGAGTTATTTAAATCAAGATTACTGCTATCTTGATGAACAGTGAAAAATTATGACAAATTTTAGTGAATTTAAGACCCGGGCATTAAACAGATGTCTCTGTAAATCCCGCTCCTTTTCTATGTAGATAATTAAAATCTAATAAAGGTGTGCGAAACAGTTTTCTTATTCTTTCAGCTTTCTCTCGCATTTTGCAGGGTCGCCATAATGGACACCTTAATTACTTATCCGAACCAGCGACTACCTGAGCTCTAGCCCTTCGGTCTAAATAATGAATGCCACATCTCCATGCATCTCGGTTTAGAGCATAATCTTCCTCCAGACCCAGTTCTTTCATTTCGTTCTTTACCCTATCCATCCATCTGGTCTTTGGGGGTCCCTTTTTCCTCTTTCCCGCTATTTGTAAGTCTAATACTTTCCTTCCCACGTACTCTCTCTCTCATCTCTTTACATGTCCGAACCATTTCAATCTATCTTCTCTCATCTTTATTGATACATTCTTCATTTCAGTCATCCTTTGAATTCGTTAATTTCTGACTTTAATACATGTAAATGTTGCTGCTCGAAGCTCGAAGAAATAAATAAAAATGTGAAATTGAATGTAAGATTCAATTTAATACACGAAAACAGATATCTGTTTTCGTATATTAAATTGAAGCTTACATTCAATTTCACATTGTTATTTCTCATTTTAGTATATGAAACACTTACGGACAAAGCAAAAAAAAAAAAAGAAGAAAAATGCACGAAAAAAATCGCATACTAATATCATTAGAAATCTTTAATTCAAATCTGTAGTCCGCCCCCTATTAGCAAAAATGTGACGCTTGTTAAAACCTCATCTAAAATGAAAGCACATGCCGTCATAAATCTTACAATATCGATACGCCCAATATGTTTGTTAGTTTGAATCGATTAACTATCATAGCCATGAATCGATATAAAAAGTATCGACGATATTTATTCTGTATCAAAATATGAATTAAAAAATTCTAAATTTGGAATCTAAAAACCTGCATCGAGTTAACTCAGCATATTATTGGATTGTTCATTTCTCATTTTATAGATAGTATGCGCTTGGCTAAGAAGCTCATAACGTTGCCATCCGGAAGTATAACGGACCAACACACAAAACTGTGTGTATCAATGAACGTTTATAGTCAGGTTAATACAGTTCAGTGAGCATTACTCATAAACGCGGATGGCAAAAAACAATAACAAAAACCTGAGTGACGTCATCTTCGAACTATCTATACAAAGTATGATCTTTGTTATTATTATTATTTTTACTCAAGATCGTACATAGTACGAAAACAACAAATTTTACTTAAAATTTGGCCAGAAAACTTGTAGTTCAAAATATCGATCTAATAAAATAACCTTCATCTTGTTAAAACCTCTCAATCCTGAGACCTCATGAAGTCCCGGTGTACCACGCGAGAATGACTCTACCAAAAAAAGACTCTAGAGTTAAATTGGCGTACGCGAGACATACTCTAGAGTCTGTCTCGCGTACGCCAATTTAACTCTACAGTCTTTTATGAAACCATCCTAAAATTTGACTTTTCCTTATTAACTACAAAATATATTTTTTTTAAATAAAAAAAGTACAAAACAACAGCTTCTCAAAGTAAGAGATGAATTCACAGTATTTCCAAAAAAAATTATTTAAAAATCTAGTGCTGACACGGTTGTTTCGGTGTACCACGCGAGAATGACTCTACCAAAAAAAAAAAAAAGACTCTAGAGTTAAATTGGCGTACGCGAGGCACACTCTAGAGTTAGTCTCACGGCCGCGAGGCTAACTCTAGAGTCTGTCTCGCGTACGCCAATTTAACTCTAGAGTCTTTTTGGCGATAGAGTCATTCTGGCGTGCTACACCGGGACTTATGGGCTTTTTACAAAGCATTGTAAATTGTAATCGACTGAAATTTGGAAGACGATTTTTTTGGCCAAAATAATTTAAAAAAAAAACAAACAAAAAAAACTTTTTTATCCCCAGATTTCGGCCGGAAAGTTCCATATTATGTATTCAACGCAGAGGCATTTGAGCACCTTTAGTGGATATTGCGCTATATAAAAGATTATTTGTGATCCCTCATCTCAAAACGGTATTAAGTCGGGATGATTAAGATGCGGAAAATGGATTTTGTAGCCAGAAATTCAAAGAGGGCTTTACCATGTCAGAACTTCACAGAGCTATGAAAAAACTCAAGTTAAGGAAATCCCCTGGACCAGATAAGATACACAATGAAATGCTCCTGCATCTTAGCGTGAGAGGTAAACAGATGCTTCTCAAACTTATAAATCTAACATGGGAGACAGGAATAGTACCAAGGGGATGGAAAAATGCTATTATAATTCCAATCTTAAAGAAAGATAAACCACCCGACGAAACGAAAAGTTACCGACCAATATCTCTCACCTCATGTGTTGGAAAGATCGCTGAGAGAATGGTAAATAACCGATTATACTGGTGGCTGGAGACATGTGGCCTACTAAATAAATATCAGGCAGGCTTTAGGATAGGGCAAAGAACAGAAGATCAATTGTTTAGATTAAGTCAAAAAATAATTGATGGCTTTCAAGATGGAAAACATACAGTCGCGGTTTTTGTTGATCTCCAACAGGCCTATGACAAAGTATGGAGGAAAGGGTTGTTATCAAAAATGATGGACTACGGAATTGATGGAAATCTCTACTTCTGGATTAAACAATTTCTCAGTAACAGAACAATCCAAACAAAAATTAATAACGGACTGTCAAACAGAGAAGTATTAGAGGAAGGTCTCCCACAAGGATCCTGCCTCAGCTGTACTCTCTTTCTTATTTTTATAAATGATCTACCAGAAGTATTACAGACAGAAAAGGCCCTATATGCTGACGATTTAGTTATGTGGTATACTACAAAGCATCTACCAATAGCCTCCAATAGAATAAATGAAGATTTAGAAAGCTTAAACACCTTCTGTGATAAATGGAAATTAAAAGTAAATTGCAATAAAACAGTCTACTCTATATTTACTAAGAGCCATCCTGTTTCCAAGAAAGAAATAACACTCTCCATCCAAGGCCATCGACTCGCGAAAGAAGAAAACCCCACATATTTGGGCATACAGTTAGACAGACAACTATCTCTGAACAAACACACTCAGAATGTAATAATCAAAGCCACAAGGAGACTCCAGTTACTAAAACGACTAGCCAGTACTAATTGGGGAGCAGACAAAAACTCGCTTCGACAACTCTATTTAGGCTATGTGCGTTCCGTCATGGACTACAATTTAGCCCTCCAAAATGTAGGTAGTAAAAACACACACAAAACCTTGGACAGAGTACAAAACCAAGCCCTTCGCTTCATCTCCGGTGCCCTGAGATCGACACCCACAGCAGCATGTGAAATACATACTAATGTGGAACCACTTGGACTTCGCAGAGAATCAGCAGTGCTTGAAATGGTTGAAAGATACAAACGAAAAGAGGAAAACCATCCAAACAGAATTCTGGCAGAGAAATGGAAACCAAGAACAAGATTAAAACAAAAATCCCTGCTACACATTGCTAACAACTTGAATGAAAGACACAGACTCCCAGAAAACAGAGAAAAATCTTTTTTAATCAGTCAAAAACCTCCATACGCCGAACTAAAACTTCCAAAAATAAAGACTAACCTCGTAGAAGAAACAACAAGAAATAGAAACAAATCAATATACAAACATTAGCAATGAAGACAATACAAGAATACCCAGACAACTGGATACATGTTTACACAGATGGATCTGCCCACAAAGTAACTAAAAATGCTGGGTATGGGTTTGTAGTAGAATACCCAGATAAAACCTGTGATAAAATCCACAATTCTTGCGGAAGCTCCTGCTCAAACTACGAGGCAGAGGCAGTTGCAATAGAAGCCTCACTGCGACACCTCTCTTCTGTTTTCCAGCTAAACCCTTCAAAACTTCAAAACACTGTCATCTTCACAGACTCCAAATCGGTTCTCCAAGCTCTCGATTTAGATAAACTCTCCTCAACGTTCAATAGTTTAAGATCTCAACTAGATGAATTCCTTACAACACACAGAGTAGACTTATCTCTCCAGTGGATACCAGGACATTCAAATATACCAGGAAATGACAATGCAGACAGACTAGCCAGACTCGGATCAACACTTTTACAACCATCATTTCCAGTATCCTTAGACACAGCGAAACAAATAATCAAAACAAATAAGAGAGAAGAATGGATGAACAGTTGGGCAATGAGCACCACGGGTAGATGTATGTTTTCCCATATGACCACTCCTGTAAAGACTGATTGCCTAAATAAGCTCAGAAGACACCAGCAAAGCATCATCTTTCAACTAAGAACACAACACATACCGCTCAACAACCATTTAAGCAAAATTACAAAAGACACATCCCCCTCCTGCCCCCTATGTCAACACCCCAATGAAACAGTAACACACCACTTGCTTGAATGTCAACCTCTTGAAGATCTGAGATGCACATTCCTCCCACCAAATCCAAGCATCAGTAACACACTTTATAGTCACCTGGAACAACTACAAAAGACATCTAACTTCTACGTCATGGCACAAGACCGAAGGGCTAGAGCTCAGGTGGTCGCTGGTTCGGATAAGTAAGTAAGTAAGTAGCCAGAAATATCAGACTTAAATTGAGTTTATTTGCCTTTTGAGGAGAAGGAATATCATATTTTACTGTGCTAAATACCATGGTTTTATATTTTAGACCAGTTTAACTATAATTTGACTTGTTAGTATCTGGTCCATCCCGATATAATACCGTTTTGAGACGAAGGGTCACATTTTTAAAGAGACTTTGTAAAGCATCCAATGTCTAACCTATCCTTCTTATCCAATAACAGCCAATCAAAACCCTGATGATAACGTACTGATTTTAACCCTCTCCTTACCAACTACAGGAAAATCGTCACATTTCTTACGATGCAATCAACAATGTTCTTATTCAGATTGGTTTTGTATGTCAGAACATTTGAAAAAAACATCAACCCTAACACCGACTATATCCGTAGTTTACCCAGAGTTACCTTTAACCCATAGATAGTTATTTATTACATTTTTCTGAAACAAATTATAGGCGTAGTATCAAAGCTAATGTTTTATAGTATTTGCATGTGAATGATAGTCGAATAAAAATATCTATGTACATGCTCAATTTTAATAGATTTTTTCAATTTTGGAAAGTAGCAAAAATCTCTAGGATGAGATGAGTTAAGAAGTTGCGGCTATGTGGTCTAGTGGTATGACACTCGCTATCGGATCGGAAGGTCCTGAGTTCGAGCCTCGCTCGGCGCATTGTTGAGTCCTTGGAAAAGGTTCTTTACTCACATTATCTTACCGTACTCAGGTGCGAAATGAGTACCTGGCTGTTAACAGCTTTGTCTCTCTCCGGAAAAATTGTAATATCGCCTGACAGACGTCATGTTACGTGTTGCTGTTGGTCAGGGACCCCTTGTAAAGCGCTTTGAGCACATTTAGTGGATAATGCACTATTTAAAAGCTCATTTTTTAAAAGAAGTTAATGCTGTTGTTTACGTCTTGTTTTGCTGAACACGATTATGTATAGTATGTCCTTATTGTCTTGAAGTTTGTTTATAGATAGTTCGAAGATGACGTCACTCAGGTCTTTGTCATTGTTTTTTGCCATCCGCCTTTATGTGTAATGCTCACTGAACTGTATTAACCTGACTATAAACGTTCATGGATAAACACAGTTTTGTGTGTTGGTTCGTTATACTTCCGGATGGCAATGTTATGAGCTTCTTAGCCAAGCGCATACTATCTATAAAGGAATCCATTTTTTACATTGGTTAGGTATGATATTTTGGTAATAACCCTTAAAATTGTCGTCGGTAAGGAGAGAGTTCAATCAGATTGTGATCACTCATCGTCTTTACGACGTTAAGGACTCACTGTCGGAGTTGGCGTGATGCTGAAAAACAAACATCGCGCTGAATGGCCTTCAAAAGTCGTGACGTCACTTCCCTCGTATTGACGCATAGTAACTAAGTAACTGGTTTAATCTAATTTAATAATATACCTTTATTGTCCTCAAAAAGTGGCAATTTCTCATTTGGTTACACATTTATAGCAATACAATACATTGACATAGACACACTCACACACATGCACACTAGTAACATCGTAGTCATCATCGCCATCATCGGCATCAACAACATGAACCTACATCAAAGGTTCTAAACTATCGAAACAATGGCGGACGCCTTTATGAAATACTTCTCGGACGAACATTAAAGTGTATCTAGAGGAGAAAAACCATTATAAATTCGATCATGTTTTGACTTTTATAATATTATAGTCTGATCACATGACATTTGAAAAAGTTCTAGCAAGCATAAAGAATAAAAAGTACAGATTTTCTTTGTTTAGAACCAAGCTGCTCGTTGCAGGGCGGATGTGATATCAGATATTTAATACAATTTCAAAAATTTTGAGTTTCAGGGTAACCACTCTTTGATTAGACTGAGTTTTATTATTATTATTTTTTTAAAATCTGGCCCGGTGTTGTCTATCTTCATAAAAGCCAAGCAATGTTAAATAGGATCATTGGCTGGAGGGTTGATAGCGATCGTGGAAAATTCTGGTCCTAAAGTTGTGTCCTTGAGTAAGGCACATTATTCACTCATTACCCCACTCGACTCAGGGTTTAAATTATTACTATGCGGATATTGCAAGAGTGTTGGTGCAATATAGAAAGCCTAACAGACGACTGGGACCGTATGAAATGGAAATAGATGGAATAAATGTACATTGTGAAGTAAATTGTAAGTCTGTGGAAATGTCCTTTATAAATGTGCATATTAATATTTTAAACTCCGCACCCCCCCCCCCCCCCCCAATCAGTGAAAAAAAAAGTAAAAACAATCTTATAAAATCTTATTGAGAATGAAAACACAAGCCACAATAAAAGCCTCATTATCGATACGCCCATTCGATGGTTTGAATCGATTTCATAACATGGCCATATATCGATTTTGATAAATCAGTGACGACATTTATAGAGCAGTAAAGTTAGGTGCCCCAAACGTAAACAATAACAAGTTGCTAGTGATTTCCGTTAGGGACCGGAATAATTTACGCACAATATAGGTCTCCCAATTTTGTAGTTTGAGTTGTAGGCAATACACTTTCAGTATTGAAAATATGTTTACATAAAATCTAACAGTTGCAGAAATAATAATATAAGGCTAAATTATTATGAAAATCAGGCTCCGAATAATTCTCGTTTTGTTCACACCAGCGCAATAATTTGCTCTGGTCTAAAAATAGATAGACTGTAACTTTTGATAAATTTTAGAAAATTTTACCTTTTGTTCCATAAAATATCCATATCTAGACATTATTTGATGCATGATCGAGTATTTATGAATATGTGTTTCTTTTGCCACCTAACAGCCAAATTTTAAAGGTTATTTTTTTCTATTATTTACATTGGAACGTGAGCTGTCAAGACAGGAACATGTGGATTGCCACGTGCTTCTCGACCTTTGTTTACGTTTGGGGCACCTAACTTTACTGCTCTATAGAAGAGTAAAGTTGGTGCAATAAAATAAACAACATCACGTGACCATTTTAGAAGCACGTGGCAAAACACATGTTCCTGGCTTTGACAGCTCACCTTCCAATGTAAATTATAGAAAAAAATAACCATTAAAAAATGTCTGTTAGGTGTCAAAAGAAACACATATTCATAAATACTCGATCACGCGTCAAATAATATCTAAATATTGATTTTTTATTAAACAAATGGTAAAATTTATCAAAAATTACTGTCTGTCTATTTTTAGACCACGGTCAAGATTATTCACCAAAATCAATGCGCTTGTGTGAACAAAACAAGAACTATTTGAAATCTGGTTTTCGGAATAATTTAGCCATATACAAAGAATTCAACTAAATAACAATTTTATTTGTACGTGTTTGTTTTTAACTGAATGTGTATTATCTACAATTTGAACGACAAAAACGGGAGACCTGTTTTGTGCGCAACGTTGTCCGGCTGCTAAAGTTCCTAATCACCAGCAAAGAATGGCAGTCCAACTCATGCAAAGGTAAGATTCCAATTTCAGTGTTTGAGTTTGTAATTTGTATCGATTGGTTTTGAGAGCAGGAAACGATTTAGTTCAATGTTAATCCATAATAGCGTTCGGGTATTTAACTTTGGATGTCCCACCGGCATAATTTTAGAATGCGTTGTTTATTTGTTTTCATTTCACTTCGCAATTTGACTGTCACTGTCAGTGTCAGTCATTACAGTACAGCTTCACTCGCTGATTCTCACTTACAGAGTTTACATTTCCTTCACCTATGTCTGCTTCATGCTCATTCAGTGAGTGATTCGAATACTGTGTGAGAGAAAACACTTTTCGTAATTTATGACATCTTATGGGTAACGTTTACAGTCTAGAACGTGTGTCAGTCATAACTTGACCGAAAAAGAAAACAGAAAGGAACAAAAAAAAAAAAAAAAAGCAGACACCCCCCCTCCTCAGCAGGTCGAATCTCAACAAAAGTTGTATTTTTTTAATCCTCATCTTTCGTGGTGCGAAGCTTTCATCGCTTGTCATATTTTATTGACTCTCGCTCTTTCCTAACCTGATAATAGATTTCGAAACAATCTTTAGGTCTTCATTCTCTCATTATCTGTTCATGACTGGAACTGGAAAAGGAACAAGACAAAGGCAAAGGGTCTCTGCCATCGATTTTCAATATCTTGTGTTGTTTGAGTTTGAGGGATTTAAGTTGGTAGCCGTTTTTGCCACATAAGACTTTTTGTTATTGTTTTTGCTGAGAGTCGATGGGAGAAGGAATGGCAGAGAGGGAGGAAGGGGTGGTGAAAAAATGAGAATGTCTGGGAAAAGAAAATGTCCCACTCAACCCCTTATCGCATCTTTGATATTTGGCAGGTGTCAAACTACATGTATGACGTTTTGGATCTTCCAAGCCTATTCGCCTTATTTGGTCGGTAGCTGTGTGAAAGAAAACATATTTTATTGTAAAATGCAGGGAGTGCGGTCTGATATTTTCGTCATCGCTATGATTATTCCCAGACAGGGTCTGCCAATAACGAAAATTGGTTATTCCCAGACAGATAGAGGGAAAAAAACCCCAATATTTTTGTATTAAAAAGAAAACAAACAATTTTAAGAAATTCATGCTCAGAAACGGAACAAGGCCAAACAAAAAAGGAGAAAAGAATAGACTCGCTCAAAAAAAAAAAAGAAACAAAAGGGGGGGGGGGGGGGGGGGGGGGGGGAGGAAAGCGATTGAATTCGAATCTGTGCAGCTAAAATGAGCAACGAGTTTCTCTTGGCTCAAGAGAAGTGAAAATGAAAAAACTGTGCTTAAGTTTTTGTATGAGTGTTGGGGGGGGGGGGGGGGGGGGGGGGGGGTCGTTGGGGGTTTTGTTACAGTTTTATACACATCCCTGTTAGTTCAATCAATTTTGTGGGTAATGATCAAGAGGGGCCTGGTCCTACAACTCTTTACGGATTTACCTTGGATTGAAATGAAAACTAAACCTCTCTGATTACTTTAGATTACCTAATTTTATTTCATACGTTTTTTTATGAAGAAGAAGCTTTTTAGGATTTTGTAATTCATAGGAATCACCATGATATGTGAAATGATGTCTTATCTAAATTTTGCCTCAGGAATAATAAGCGAACAATTTTGAAAAGCTCTCTCTGTTGATCGAATTATCAAAAATTTTATTTGTGATCAGATATTTTATTTGACTTTAAAGTGAAATCTAGAGGCATTAAAATATATTCAATGTTTATTAGACTTTTCTTATGTGATCAGAAAGTTAAATACAGGAAATATTGATCAAATGAGTTCACCGGAAGGTAAATAAAAGCCCATTTTTTAAAAAGCTAATCGACATTGGTTATGTAATCTTGCCTTCATGATCATAAACCTCTGATAAAATTAGACCTGACCCAACGGTTTTAACAACCTTGTGGTATCTGAGTTCCAGGTCCATTATGTTTTCTAATGTTTTTATTGAATATAAGCAAACCATTAAGAAATAGGTCATGTCTATATATTCAACATTGAATGATATTTCTTCTTACATTGAAATAAGTGGTTCTTTAGAGTAATAAGGCTCATGGAACTGGAGTTTTTCCTGTTTCTGTAACATGAAGCAACAGACCTTAAATAGTGCTTGATAACTTTCTTAAAAAATAAATGGTATTTCATTTTACTTTGAAATAATTGGTCCTTTAGAGTCATAAGGCTCATGGAACTGGAGTTTTTCCTGTAACATGAAGCGACAGACTGTAACAAGTGCTTGCTGAAATCTGAATAAGTTGCACATTTACATTTTACTTGTAGAGTTAGATCCAGTTATTCATTCAAACATTGGTATCTTAATTTCGAATTGTCATTTAATTAATACATATAAAGTTAAATAAATCCAATGATAATAATTGATAAAATAAGGTTATTATAACTTTTATTCATTGTTTGGTCCATATGAATTTTACTTTATGATTTTGTGTGAGATGATATTGCTTTTTATGGGACCATGGGAAAATGGTTTAGAATGCCATGCTTATCTTTTTTTTTTCAGATCTAAATAGCATTACAACAAGAATGAGTCTCTGCATTCCTTTAATTGTTCTGGAAGCATTGGCCTGCCTATACCATGGGAATTAATCAATTTATATTCAGGAAGAAGTATCATAATTATTATTATTATCATCATCATCATCATCATTGAGTCTTATCCTTCAAGATTATCAAAATGGCTTTCATGTTACTGTATCTTATAGAATTCCTCATATATCATTATGGACCCTTCTTTGTTTGTTTTTTTTAATTGGAATTAATGTTTTTCTTCTATATTCTATATTCTTCATAAAACCTCTCAGCTTTATTGACCTAATCTAGAGACTAGAGAGCAGTGATTAAGAGAACAGGACCATATTTTGCTTTCGAGCGTTTCTTAATTTTAAAAGCAGCTTACTGTAGTTTGTAAAGATTTTTTAAAACTTTTTTCTAATGACAGTGTCTAATACACGTTAAAACCAATGCATATCTATCCCTATGTAATTTTTAGCAGTGATCTCTCCATTTTAATGGTATTGGCTCCTGTTTATTTATAAAAATGCCCTGTGAGCTTGTTATACACTTGAAAGAAACATTTACATAGGGAAGTCAAGAAGAATATAGCAAAAGAAACCTGCTTCCTTGGTTATGAATAAGAAATTTAAAAAGAAATAGGCAATGACCTCTTTATCTTGTCTACCATTTAACTTTATAATTATTTTTTAAAGTTTATTATATCCTTTTCTATATTTATAATTTAATTTATCAGCAAGATAAGAGTACTGATGAAACCATCTATGTAGCTGATTTGTAATGGTAGTAGAATTTGATAGATGGGACCATGTGATGTTGCAGAACATATTTTTAAAAATTGTATTGCATTGTTTCATTTATCAGCAACATCATATTTAATAATGCAGTGGCTTAATCACAAACTTTCTGCACTTCATATGCAAGACAGTGATGCTTTTGTGCTACATTTCTCGAAATATTCACAAAGTTTCTGTATTTTGTAAATAAGACCATGGCGCTTTTGTCTTAACTGGTTAGTCGCAAATTCTGCCGTTGTATTCCATTTCTCGAATAAAATTCTTTTCTATTTATTCTATTTATTTGCAAAATTTCTGCACTTTATAAACAAGAACATGATGCTTATGACTGGACAGGTTAATCGCAAATTCTTCCTTTGTGTTCCATTTCTCGAATCAAATTATATTAAATTCTATTAAATAATCATTTTAATGGCAAACTTTCTGCACTTGATAATTATATGCAAGACCATAATACTAAAGTCTACACAGGTTAATCGCATGTTCTGCCTAAGAAGTGCATTTCTTGAATCAGAACCTTTTTTAACCAAAGCTTTTGCTGAGGCTCTTACATCACAGATTTTTTAAAATGGAACTACACAGTTTCAGTAATAATTATCAATTTTTTTCTTTTTTTTTTTTCTTTCTCTTTCACAGGATGAGAATACAAGCATACCTTTAATGGAGAAACATCATATCTATATTTTTTTTAATGATTTCAGTGTGAATAACATGAATATGAATGAAATGACAATAAATATGATATAAATTTATAATCTGTTTTTAATTTATTTGGATTTCACAAGTTGTGTTATGGCACTCAGATACAGCAGGACGGGTGAGACTGAGAACCAATCCTCACAATAGCACTAGAGGTCTTGTATATGCAAGATGTGATTTCCATTGATACAGTTTAAAGACTGTCCTGTTTTTATTCATTCTGGTGAACGCTGTAGGGTTGTTGTTTTTTTTTTTGTTTCTTGTTTTAAAAAAGATTTTTTTCTTTCAATCTAAGTCTAAGACTTGATTGAATTCTGACTCAATGCAAATCAACTTTGTTCCAACTCCTCAACTTCAAATTACAATGAATTTGTGCGCCCTTCCTTCTCTGTTAACCTACAGGTTATTGGATATGTAACTTTAATACATATATGTACGTCTACCACAATGATAAACTAGCAATTTATCTAAATATCTTGCAATCGTCTTTTGTAATAACTTTTCATTCTGGGTTACACATAAAAGTTAGCACTGCCGGGTTACAAAAGTACTTTGATGTTAAAAAGATCAGCATCCTGTCATCTTACTTATATATTGGCAGGTGTAAGACTTATTCATTTTGCAAGTCATCATCGTCACAGTTTCGCACCAACACCGAACCCACTCCACAACATCTGGGGAGCAGACTCTTGGGTCATGGTCAGTGCAGCTGAGCGCATCCTGGCATTCTCTAAGGATGTCTGCTCTAGGCACCCACATGTACACAAGCTACTCTCAGCCAGCCCCCACTTTTTCATGCTTCCAGTTGTTCTCACAAGTTTTGCCTGTGCTCTGTTCAGTGTTACCAATTCATTCCTGGGGAGCTCAGTTCCGTAGGACAGTTCTTCTCTCAGATCTCCAACAGCTTCATTTGCATGATTGTTCCACTCTCTCAACGTGGAACGCCTGTATACAGCTGCATGGTCAGGGTTGATGCTTTCTTCCATCGTGAAGCTCTTTCTCGACTTCAGTCTACTTGTCATTGGGCTGTGCCTTGGATCCATTTTCTATTCATATTTCTGGGCTTTGGAATCAGTGGCTCTTTGAATGTAGGGAGGTGCAATGCCAGCCAGCCGATGGAGGACTGGAACTGCAGTCGGTTTCAAGTTACTCTAATGATCCGGCAGGTGTTATTTTGACATGGCAGGATCTTACTCAGACTGGTGAGACCTATTCGGCTGATGAATAGCAGAGGGCTACTATGGTTGTCCTGACTGTTTTCGGATCTGCTCCCCATGGCGTGTAAGTTTTTGCCTCTTTTCTTAGGAAGTTGTTTCTTGTGGCCACCTTTGCTTTTGTTTTCTTGTGTTCTGAGAAAAGGACATTGTGCGGTCTACGGTAACACCGAAGTACATGGGAAATGTGTTTTTATCCAATATGTTCCCATTCCAGATGTTCAGTTTCCTGTTTTCTTTAGGCTTGGCGGTTCTTTAAATGGAAAGCACACACTTGAGTTTTTCCTGGGTTGGCAAGTGAGTTCTTTAAATGTGGCCTCAGAGAGTGGCTCCAGGACATCCGTTAGTCTCTCCTCAATGGTCTTGAAATCAGAGGCCTGGGACACAAGACACAGATCATATAGAAACCCCCTGATGTTCTCAAAATGAGGTTGGTCGTTGGTATAAACGTTGAAAAGGATATGTGCAAGTACCGATCCTTGAGGGAGTCCGTTCTTTTGTGATCTGCTTTTCTTCCCATCCATTTCCACAAAAAAGTGACGGTTTGACATAAGGAATTTTATTATTGCAACTATTTTTGTGTTACGAGTTACCCTTGCAACCTTTAGGAGCAGTTTCCTATGATTTACTGTGTCATAGGCAGCTGCCAGGTCCACGAACACAGTTCATATAATTTGTTTGTTCTCGTAGAGATGACTGATCCTACCTCAATGGCGATAGGTCTGTATACTGATTTTGGAATGGGGTTGCCGACAGTTTTTGACATATCTGGAAGACACAAATGCAAGGTCTGGGTTGTAGCCTGTTATCCAGCAAGCGCTTGGAAAGGATGCTTCATGCGTCATAGAAGAGTGTCAGATTATATTGGTCAGCCCATTCCTCAACAGTATCTCCATCTTTGTTGTTCTCATTGTATCCCCTTTTGGTGCTGTGGCAGTTAAAGTCACCTATCACAATCATTGGTTTCTCACTAATGGTGGATGTAACTGGCCACTTGAATGGCGTTGGTGGAGGTTTGTTGACAGTAATATCACATTGAAGTGTCTGCTTTCAATTCTGAGAATTTCCACCTCACTTACTGTCATGTCCTGGTTGTATGTCACTATAGTTAACGCTACCGTGAATGTTGCTTTCATGTTGTTTGACTAAATGCATGCCAGGGATGTTTAGTGCCACGGTCTTGTGCGTCTCTTGTAGTTGTAGACAGTACAGAGTTGCGTCGCTGGATTACTACAACACACACAACACCAACATCTTGCAAGTATCTTTAACACTTTTTTAAATCATTAATAAACGGTGATACTGACAACAATAATAATTGTTATTGTTATTATTATTATATTGTTATTATTATTAGTAGTAATAGTAGTAGTAGTAGAGGTCTTGTAGTAGAAATAGTAATAGTATCCGTTGGACCAAGTACATAAATATGAATATTTATACAGCGCATTTCTACAGATAGCCGTGAGCAATGCGCTTCAAAATGTTTCATATTTATCCCCCCACTTCAACAAGCCGTGTGGAACCATATTTCTTTGTCATACAGCCTGTTAGGCGACCCTTGTGTACTTAAACTGTCACTACACTAACCGCCATTTCTGTAGCCAGATACTCATTCAATCGAGTGGGGTAATGTGTGTATAATTTTTCACGATTAGTCACCCATCCTATTACTGATCACACTTAGCATTGGCATTGCTCGACTTTTGTGACAAGACGAAAACCGTACCGCTAAGCCATACGGTCCATTAGTTCTAGTAGATAGTATAAAAGTCTATAGTTTTGTGGTATCAGTGGTTATAATACAGTAGTGGTAGTGCAGTTATAGTTATAGTGTAGAAGTAGTAGTTGTCTTCTGTCAAAAGGGTCATCTGAGCGAAGAGATAGGAGATAGATTCGAATTTACTCTCTTCATTACATTGACCGTATGCTTTGACTTTGATCATTTGATACGCTGTAAAAAAAAAAGTATGGTCCGCCTTAACCAAAGACAAGCAACCATCTTCGTTTCCCTGGACATAGATATGGTTTTGTTTACGGGAGGAGGGGGAACCATGATTATGGTTTTCCTATAAAATAAAAGAAGGGGTATTTTGGCGATAAAAAATATGATCGTGGCCTCCCTAGCTATCTCAGACTCGGAGTAAACAGCTTGAATTTATTCGCGCCAACTTCAGTTTTCTGCCTTAGCAACATGTAAACAAAAAGTTGGTTGGATGCGCATGACATTACTAAAGGTCAATTGCAGCATAGTTCGGGTCATTTATAAAAAAATCTGGGTCACGTTTAATGTCAAATATCCGGTCACGTGATGTTGTTTATTTTATTGCACCAACTTTACTGTTCTATCGTCACTTTCTAAAACATCGATAAAGAAAGAACGTCATTGATTCCAAATCATTTATTCAATTTTCTAGTCCACCCCCACCCATTCGCGAGTAAAAAGTGAAGTTAGTTAAAGCCTTAATGAGAATGAAAACACACGTCATTATAAATCATCCCGTATCAATATGCCCAGCCTGTCGGCTCGAGTGCAGCTATAGCTTGACACTAGAACCGTAGCCATCGTTATGTTATAGCATGATACTGAAATCCAAAAGGACTGGCAGTTTGACGTCATTATTTGGTTTTTGCACCGCCTAGTGAGTTGTCGTTAGTAGAGGTCATGGAAACAAGTTATTTCATTGGTTGAACTATTGAATACAACTCACAATTTGTTTTCTTTTGTGGCAAAAGACTGGCAATTTGACTTCATTTTTTTATCAGTATCAGGCCATAACTTTACGAAGGCCACGCTAGAACCCTCTAGGACTGGCAGTTTGACGTCATTTTTTAGGTTTGTGTAGCGTCTAGTGAGTTGACGTTAGTAGAGCTCAAGGAAACAAGTTATTTCATTGGTTGAACTATTGAATACAACCGTGGCCTTCGTAAAGTTATGGCCTGATACTGACCAAAAAAAAAATGACGTCAAAATGCCAGTCTTTTGCCACAAAAGAAAACAAATCGTGAGTTGTATTCAATAGTTCAGCCAATGAAATGACTTGTTTCCATGAGCTTAACTAATGACAACTCACTAGGCGGTGCAAAACCCCAATAATGACGTCAAACTGCCAGTCCTTTTGGATTTCAGTATCAGGCTATAACATAACGATGGCTACGCTAGAACCCTCTAGAACCGGCAGTTTGACGTCATTTTTTAGGTTTGTGTAGCGTCTAGTGAGTTGTTGATAGTAGAGCTCAAGGAAACAAGTTATTTCTTTGGTTGAACTATTAAATACAACTCACGATTCGTTTTCTTTTGTGGCAAAGACTGGCATTTTGACGTCATTTTTTGGTCAGTGTCAGGCTATAACTTTATGAAGGCTACTGATTGAGTCGATTTCATAACATGCCCATATATCGATATTGTTAAAATTGTTAGCGATTTTTGTATATCGAAATATGTACGTTAATATGTCAAGAGTAAAATAGAAAAGAATTTAAAATTTTGTGATGTGAATGGTATTTAGTATATTAATGGTTTGTCTCTCAAACTAGCAAGAGTTTTATCATTTTTTTTTTGTCATTCTCTCACTCTAGATATTGTATATGGTGTATTTTGAGGTACATTCAACGTGGAGTTTTCGTTTATATATTCATTTACAACAGAAACTAGACAGTTTGTAGTTGCTATTATCTCACATAAGACAAAACATATTGGTACATATGGTATATATCTTTAAACAGTAGACTTTTTCTTTCTGTTAATATATCGCATTCCTTAATTGACACCAATAACGAACAGAAATGAGAATTTATGTACCGCATTTACATGCGTTTCGTCATGCTCAATGCGCTTCATATATCAGATCTGTCCCATACAGTCGGTAGCTAGTACCTGTCGCTTGTCAGGTGTCTTTTGTATTAAAGCTTTTATAATATCCGTCACTGTTTATAACCAGTTACCGACGTGTACTTATTTGCAGGTCTGATAACCCAAATTGTTATGGGCTCATTGTTGTAGCCTAAAGGAAATACGCTGAAACAAACGCAAAACAGTGTCCATTACAACAATGCTAAGACAAACCCATATTTGCGTTCGGTTGTCAGATTTGCTAATAATAATAATAATAATAATAATAATATAATAATAATATAATAATAATAATAATAATAATAATAATAATAATAATAATAATAATAATAATAATAATAATATATTATTATATAATTATTAATAATAATAATAATAATAATAATAATAATAATAATAATAATAATATAATAATAATAATAATGATGATATAATAATAATAATAAAATATATAATAATAATAATAATAATAATAATAATAATAATAATAATAATATAATAATAATAATATAATAATAATATAATAATATAGTAATAATAATAATAATAATAATAATAATAATAATAATAATAATAATAATAATAATAATAATAATAATAATAATAATAATAATTTAACTGAGCTTTTATAGAGCGTGATATCCACTAAACGTGCTCAAAGCGCTTTACAAGGGGTCCCTGTCCAACAGCAATAATTAGGACGGGACATGACGTATGTAAGGCGATATTACATTTCTTTTTTCGGACAGATACAACGCCAGGTACTCATTTTACACCTGAGTAAAATGAGAGAATGTGAATAAAGAGACTTTTCCAATGATTCAACTATGCCGCGAGCGAGGCTCGGACCCCGGGGCCTTCCGATCCGAAAGCAAGTGTCATACCACTAGACCACATAGCCGTGTGATGTGTAATATAATATGCACCTATCCAGGTGCTCTTTCACAACTGTAAACAAGTAGGGCAATATGTGTAAAGAACACAACGGAAACAAACATAAGATAAAAAGTGTAATTCTAAATTTGCCACCTTGTTAAACGTCGATAAATTTTAAAAAACGTCAAAGATCAAACGAAAACCATTAGAAATCTTTCATTCAAACTTGTTAAAAAGGCAAAGCTAGTTAAAACTCCATTGAGAAAAAAAGAAAAACACCAGCCATAATCATTTCTTTTCACTATCGATACGATATGCCCAGTCAATTGGCTTGAATAGATTATATCTAGTAAAATAGTATTATATAACGTATTATCCAAAGATCGATATTTTATTATTATTATTATCATTATCAAAATGATCGGAGCGATATTTGTACAGTCCTCGGTGGTGATAATATATGTCATGTGTCTAGTTTGAAGGCAAACTGAAAACAAAATTAGCATAATGTTTAACTTACTCCTCCTATGCCCCCCCCCCCCCTCCTACCCCCCCCCCCCCCCCCCCTTGTCGTGGTCGTGTGGATTACTTTGAAGTGGTTCGTTTTGCCATTCATTCGGATAGCTAGTGGGCGGAGAACAGGGCTACAGACGGGTAAGTTGGGAACCTTTTACTACAATCATGATAACAATCAAATTATCAATCGAGTTTGTTTTTACTTTTTGTTCTATTCAATGCGATCTTTAGTAAATTGTTTTCTTTAAATCAATTATTAACTTGTTTAAAATCGTAA
Organism: Berghia stephanieae; assembly: GCF_034508935.2. Taxonomy (NCBI): domain Eukaryota; kingdom Metazoa; phylum Mollusca; class Gastropoda; order Nudibranchia; family Aeolidiidae; genus Berghia; species Berghia stephanieae. The sequence continues at coordinate 19,640,609 of NC_088370.1, read as the reverse complement.
AAGGTATGCATCGCATTAAACAAATAAAAAAACCAAAAAAAAAAAATAATAATAATATCCCCCCCCCCCCCCCCCCCCAACCAAACCCTAAAAAACCCCAAACAGACTAAGACAAAAAATACAACAAACCATCAAATCAAAAGAAAAATTAAGAAAAAGACAACCAGAAAATAGAAAAGAAAACAACACAAAAAAAGAAAACAAATAAAACTTTTAAAAAATCTAATAATAATAATAATAATATAATAATAATAATAATAATAATAATATAATAATAATAATAATAATAATAATAATAATAATAATGATAATAATGATAATAATAATAATAATGATAATAATTGTTATGTACCAACCGCAGTACATAAAATAACTGACAGGGAAGACGCTCTTTTTTTTTTTTTTTTTTTTTTTTTTAGACCCAGGCCATCCTATCTAATGACCCTCTTAATTAGTAAAAAATTGTATTTGTTAGGTTAATTATTATGTGTTTAGTAGTAGTAGCAGTAGGAAGGCTTTGGCATTAACTGCTTCTGTATCGTTCGTTATGATAATTTTTTTTTTTTTATTTTTTTTTTTTTTAAAATGAAATAATGGTTGAAATATGCTAGATATATCTCTCGGAATTAGGGTTGCATCATCGGCATACGCGATGAGTTTTTTGTTGGCTTTTCCGGGAATTCTGGTGCCTTTAATTTTCGGGTTTCTCCTAATTTTTTCCAAAACGGTTTCGAGACATAAGATGTATAGTTGGGCCGAGAGAGGGCAACCTTGTCGTACTGACCGACCGATTTTGAAGGGATCAGATACTTTTTGATTGACTATTACACAGCTGGAGGGGTTGTTGTATAGTATTTTTATCCATCTTCTGTAATAAGGGCCTATGTTGTTGTGTTCTAATATTTTGTGTAAGAAACTGTGTTCTAATCTATCGAAAGCTTTCTCTTGATCGATGGACAAAATGTATGCGTGTGTGTGTGTCTGTTTTACGTATCCTATAAGGTCTCTGATGAAGTTTGTGTGTTGTTCTATTGTTCTGTTTTTTATGCTACTTGTTTGTTCTTTGTCTATCAGTTGGGGTAGGTGAGTTTTGATTTTGTTGCTTAAAGTTTTCGCTATAATTTTGTAGTCGGTGTTTAGGAGGGATATGGGTCTGTATTGTTTGACGTCTGTTGTGTTGCTTTCTTTGGGTATGAGGGTTATGTATGATATCTTTTGGCTGTTCGTTAATTGTCCTTCTTTGTGTATTTCTTTAGTCAGTTCTAGGAGGTTTTTTAAGGAGAGGGAAGAAACTTTTGTAGAATTCTACTGTTAGTCCATCGGGGCCTGGGGATTTGTTTGTGTTCATGTTCTCTAGGCTGTGTTGTAGGTCTTCTATTGTGATCTCTGTATCTAATTGTTCTTTCTGTTCGTCTGTCAACTTCTTTGTATAATCGGTGTAGTGGTCTTGTATATCTGTTGATATTTCGCCACTTGTGTATAGTTGTTTGTAAAAATTGTAGAAGGTCTCAAGGATTTCTGTCTCGTTTTTTGTTATTTGCCCATCTGTTGTTCTGATTTTGTCTATATGTCGTCTATTGTGTAGTTCGTTTTCTATTCGTGCTATTGTGTCGTTTAAATCAGTGTAGTCGTTGCGTGTTTTGTATGTGCTTCTTACTTTGTGGCCTCTGAATTTTCTTTGTTCAATTTCTTTCAGTTTTTCTATTGCTTTAGTAACATGTGGTTGTGTTTGTATTTCTGTTTTGTTGTCACGCGCCCTGTCTATGTTGATGATTGTTTTGTACTTTGTTTCCTTTCTGTTGGTTTTGTCTTGTACTTTTCTCCCTATCATTTGTGTTAGCGTTTGTATGGTCTGTTTGAGGGTGTCCCACCATTCTCGGATGTTGTCATTTGGTATGTTGTCCGTATAGTCTAATATGATGTCGGTCATGTATTGTATGTAGTAATGGTCCTGCAGGAGACTGTTGTTGAATTTCCAGTAGGCACTTTTTTGTTTGGGTCTTGTAATTTGGGTGCCGTACTGGGCGTAGACAGCTTTGTGGTCTGTGTAGTCTAGTGTGTTCTCTAGGTGTTTAATTTCTGTTATTGGGGTTGTTTTGGATATGTATATTTTGTCGAGTCTGGATCCTGTGTTTGCGAATGATTTAAAGGTGGTTTCTTTCCCGAGTGGGAATGTTTCTCTGTATGTATCTGTTAGATTGTGTTTTTTCTAAAATTCGTTGTAGTATTTGTTTGTCTATGACTGTTTGTTGTGTTCTATGGTGAGTTGTGTCGCGGGGGTGTAGTGTATTATTGAAATCCCTGCTAGGATGATGGGTGTTGATGGATTTATTTCCATTCTTTTCTCTAAGTCTAAGAAAGTTGTCTTTTTTTCGTCCGTTCTTGAGGCAGGTCCGTAGATGTTGTAAATTTGGAATTTGTAGCCGTCTTGAGTAACGTCTATTTTCCCTATTCGTCCTGTGTTGTCATGGTCGTGTTGGGTAACAGTCCAATTGTCGGAGATTTTTATTATGGCTACTCCTCTACAGTTTCTTTTTTTCTTGTCGATTGTCCAAAATATATTTTTAACTTCTGGTTTGAGTTCGAGAAGTGTTCGTTCTTGTGTGAATTTGTCGTGTATGTTCGTTTCTTGTAACAGTAAGAAGTCTGGTCTTTGTTTCCTTATTAGATTTTTAATGTCTTGTATTTTCTGTCTCATGCCTCTGATGTTGAGTGTTATGATTGTCAATGGTGGGGGGTCATCCTCTTTGTAGGGTGTTTTTATTTTGTATGGTTTGTTTTTAGTGTATGATTTTGTTTGTTCTCTAGAGGTGGTGTGTTTGTTGTATCTAGAGTTGCGTTTGTATGTAGGTATATATGTGTGGACTGTAGGCTGCATGTCTGGGTTTAGTGTGTGTATTGTTTTGTTTAAGTATTGGGGTGTGTGTCTCCCATGTGTCGTGGTGGTCTGGGTAGTGACCTTTCCCTCTCGATGTTTTGGATGGGTGGAGTCTTCCTCTTGAGGGAAGAGCTTCTTTGGTGAGGTGTGTATGCATGTGTTTGTGTAGGTATTGGGTAGTGTTGTTCTGTGATTTTTTCGTGCTCTTGGGCAAGCCCCAGGTGGTGATCGTGTGAGTGAAGTGTGTGCTTTGAAGGGCGATGGTGTGGTTGTATTTTTTGGGGGAGAGTTTTTGGGTGTGCTATTGGGGTTGGGGGGTGTGGATGGGGGTGGGGGTGATGTTGCCCTTTCTAAAGGGAAGACGCTCTTTAGTTGCCAATCATCAAGTAATTATTTATTCAAGTATTTTAAATCATAATATATCACAGACTTAGTAATATTAAACATGCAGTATAGAAATATACATAAACAGAAATATACGTCATGTAATATAATGTCAATGCACAAGTGTAGTTAACTAATGATACGAATGTAATGTATTCTATTAATATATTCAATTGTGACATTATTTAGAAATAACTTAATGTAATTAAGTGTATTATTCATGGAAGTAAATTATTAGTTATTGCAAAGGGCAATAACTCAATAATAACAATACACCATAACAATAATGATAATAATAATATATAATAATATATAATAATAATAATAATAATAATAATAATAATAATAATAATAATAATATATATAATAATAATAATAATAATGATAATAATAACAAATAATAATAATAATAATAATAATAATAATAATAATAATGATAATAAAATAATAATAATAATGATAATAATGATAATAATGATAATAATAATAATAATAATAATAATAATAATAATATAATAATAATAATAATAATAATAATAATAATAATAATAATAATAATAATTTAATAATAATAATAATAATAATAATTATTATATTATTATTATTATATCATATTTTTATTATTATATTATTATATTATTATTATTATTATATTATAATTATTATATTATATTATATATTATATTTTTATTATATTATTATTATTATATATTATTATATATATATTAATTATATACATATATTATATTATTTATTATATATTATATTTTATATTATTATATATATATAATTATTATTAATTATCTATTATTATCATATATCATTATTATCATTATTATTATTAACATTATATTATTATTTTACATATTATTATAATCAATAAAAAAAAAACAACCAAAACAAAAAATATATAAAGGCTTCAATACCTTTATAATAAAACTACAAAACAAAACTATCTAGTATTTCAAGCAAAAATCAATAACAAATTCTTTTCCACCAATCCCCAAAACCTCGTCTGACATTTAAAGCGCTGGGACGAATGCCATGACTGGCTGTGATTACTCATTACTTGTCGGCAACAAATGCATGCACGTTTAAAATTGTAACCCATCCTCTAAATACGGTGTTATGCCGAGTGGGAGAAGCCAAAACGTCTGCTCGGTTTGTGCGTGTCGAATCGATGTCATGCTTGATGACGACTTATGTTGTGTTAGTTGATGACTCGGTATTTGTTATTTTGTTGTTTTGTTGTTGTGTTGTTGTTGTTTTGTTGTGTTGTTTGCCACCTATCTATGAGTAAATCTCACTAAACTGTGTAATTAACCGGAAACATTCAAGGTTTCACATAGATTTGTGTGTTGGCCCGTTCTTCCGTTTAGATAGTATGCAGATGACGTCACTCAGGCCTTTGTTTTGGTTTTTGCCATCCGCGTTTGTGAGTTGTTCTCACTAAACTGTATTAACCAGACTATAAAAGTTCATGGTTACACAGAGTTTGTGTGTTGGTCCATTATACTTCCGGATGGCAATGTTGTGAACTCCTTGGCCAAGCGCATTCTATCTATAGTATGAAGTTGATGGAACTCGGGTATTTGTTATTGTTTTTTGTTGTTGTTGTTGTTGTTGTTGTTGTTGTTTTGCCATCCATATCTATGAGTAAATCTCACTAAACTGTGTAATTAACCGGAAACATTCAAGGTTTCACATAGATTTGTGTGTTGGCCCGTTCTTCCGTATACTTACGGATGGCAATGTTGTGAGTATCTTAGCAAAGCGCACACTTTCTATCGATGGAACGAAGTTGACATCACTCAGGTTTTGTTATTGTTTTTTTTTTCTACATTCATCTTTATACGTAATCACTAGACTGTGTTAATTAACCAGAATCTAAATGTTTAAGGTTACACATAGTTTTGTGTGTTGGTCCGTTATACTTCCAGATGGCACTGTTGTGAGCTTCTTAGCCAAACGCATACTATCTAAAACAGTCAGTCTTGAGCTTTGTTTATATGCATTTTTATGAGGATGAATTTATGATTCATTCGATCATGAACCGTTTACAATAACCAGTATTCTATGATAGTAAATTTCGACTTAACATTGCCTTATTGATATATTTTCCCTTATATTCAACGTCTTGATTGGTCCCAGGTTTGAAAGTTTTTCACCAGATGAGAGTCATTTAAATCGATCGATATTTGAAGGACGCCAAAATTTTAAATACGCGTCTTTCTGAGAACGGCAGTTAACGGATTAATCCCGTTTTCACATTTCTGATTGAATGATATCATTTCGTATAGATAGAATGCGCTTGGCCAAGGAGTTCACAACATTGCCAACCGGAAGTATAACGGACCAACACACAAACTCTGTGTAACCATGAACTTTTATAGTCTGGTTAATACAGTTTAGTGAGACCAACTCACAAACGCGGATGGCAAAAACAATAACAAAGGTCTGAGTGACGTCATCTGCATACTATCTATTGTTATTTTGGGCGGCTATAGATAGTTCAAAGATGACGTCACTCAGGTCTTTGTTATTGTTTTTTGCCATTCGCGTTTATGTGTAATGCTCACTGAACTGTATTAACCCGACTATAAACGTTCATGGATACATACAGTTTTGTGTGTTGGTCCGTTATACTTCCGGATGGCAATGTTATAAGCTTCTTAGCCAAGCGCATACAATCTATATGGTCTTGTGGTATGACACTCGCCTTCGGATCGGAAGGTCCTGGTTTCGAGTCTCACTCAGAGCAACGCATGGGTGAGTACTTGAAAAAGGCTTTTCACTCACATCTCTCACCGTGCTCAGGTGCATAATGAATACATGGTCTTCAACAGCGTTGGCTCTGTCGACAAAAAAAAAAAAAAAATTGTACTATCGCCTGACTGGCGTCATGTCTCGTCTTAAAGGCTCCATACACGCACGGTTTTGATAGGCGTCCGAACCACGATCAGGCAAACCGGGGTGAAAACGCAATGCGTGTGGCCAAATATCTGGCCGATAAACCTAGGTACGGTCGATCGCCCGCACAACCCGCTTTGCTTAATATTTTTCGAGGCGATCGGCGATCGGGGGGCGTGGCAGTATAAAAAATTGGACAATTTTTTTTCGGATTTTCGCTGTTTTGACGTCAGATTCGTGATCAGCGTCGAATTTACAATAGGTTTGATACCAAGAACTATGTTTTTACTCCAAAAATTGATGAAATTAGAAATAAATTTTAATTAATATTGAGGCTATGTGGCCGACAGAAAAGTGCCCCTCCCTGTTTTGTGATGGATCAAGTGGTATGACTCTCGCTTTCGGATCGGAAGGTTCAGGTTTCGAGACCCGCTCTGAGTGGCGCAGAGTTGAGTCCTTGGAAAAGGCTCTTTACTCACATTCTCTCACCGTACTCAGGTGTAAAATGAGAACATGGCCGTTCGTTGTCTTTGTTGGGAAAAAATGTCACATCGCCTGACAGGCGTCATGTCTCGTCTTTCAAGTCTAATATTGCTGTTGCCTTGGGACCCCTTGTAAAGCGCTTTGAGCACGTGGATATTGCGCCAAATAAATGCTGTGTTATTATTTTTTTTTTAATAATATTTTTATAAATGTTGCGCCAGGAAGAGGTAGATGGCAAAAGTTTCGTTCTTGTTCATCGTAAAACTTATAAAGGATTTCATACAAAATAAAAAATAGTTTTCATAATTTTCAATGTAATGATATAATAATATGCCAGTTCTTTTTTTTTTTTTTTTCCTCCTCACCCGTTGACGCGACATGACGGTCGACCTTGACACAGACATTTGGGATTGGCAGATGCCAAAAAGCCTTGGAATGGGGTGGGCATTGTAACCTTGAATTATAATCTACAAACAACGCCCCCCCCCCCCCCCAAAAAAAAAAAAAAGAAAAGAAAAGAGCTGTGTGCGTGTGTGTTGGTGGTGGTGGTGGTGGTGGGGGGGGGGGGGGGTGCGAATGCGAGTAGTCCCGAGGAGTACCCGTTTAACCTGCCACGGGAACACTGTCGATTTGTTTTATAAATAATAATAATAATAATAATAATAATAATAAATAATAATAATAATAATAATAATGATAATAATAATAATAATAATAATAATAATAATAATAATAATAGTAATAATAATAATAATAATAATAATAAAATAATAATAATAATAATAATAATAATAATAATAATAATAATAATAATAATAATAATAATAATAATAATAATAATAATAATGACGATAAATAAAAAATCTTTATTGTCCACAAAATGGAAAAATTTCCGTGGTCTACGTTGCTTTTAAACTTAAATCGGATTGCAAATGTATTGATGTTATGCGTATTGGAAAAAATACTCACGACATCTCCATCGGGGTATAACATATTAACACACAAAACTGCAAACGCGAACGTTCATTGTCTGATTGATATAACTTAGTGATAAGTTAATTATAAAATGCTGTCTAAAAGCAATAACAACGGGTTGACTAACGTCAAATTCATTCCTTCTATTGATGCTCTGTGTTAAATTAAAATACTCACAAAGTCCGCCAGCCATAAATATCACCCAGCCCAAAGATCTACATGGAACCTTGAACGTTATAGTCTGATATATTTTAATGAGAACTAATCATAAAAATGGGTGTCAAAAAACAATAACAATGAGATGAGTGACGTCAATTTGGTTCCTTCTATAAATATCCAAGAACTTTACTCACTCCATCCGCTCTCTCCTCCTTCAATACATATGAATCTATTCTCTCATCACTTTTTTGTGCGGCTATGCATGTGATCTTGTGAAATGACACTCGCCTTTGGATCGGACGGTACTGGATTCGAGTCCCGCTCTGAGTGGCGCATAATTGAGTCCTTGGAAAAGGCTCTTTACTCGCATTCTCTCACCTTGTTCACTGTAAAAATGAGTACCTCGCTGTTTACAGCGTCGTCTCTGTCGGGAAACAATTGCAATATCGCTTAACAGTCATGTCTCGTCTAACATGTTTTTATGTTGGCCAAAGACCCTTATAAAGTGATTTGAGCACCTTTATTGAATATAGCGGTATATATAGCGCAAGTAAATTTTTCTCTCTCTCTCTTTCTCTCACTCCCTCTCTCTTTCTCTCTCTCTCTCTCTCTCTCTCTCTCTCTCTCTCTCGACATGTTAGATTATTATAGCTATTGCTACATATGATGCGAATATCTTGGACGGTTATTGATGCTATGAGTTTAGGTAAAATGCTCGCAACATCCACCAGTCGGAAATAACGTACCGTCATACAAAACTACGAGTAACATTGAACGTTAAAAGTCTGATTGATATAATTTAGTGAGAACTAATTACCAAAATGACTGCCTTAATACAATAACAAAGAGTGGAATGATGTCAATTTCGTTCCTTCAACAGTCTAATTGATATAATTTAGTGAGAAGTAATCACTATTGTGGCAAGACGAAAGATAGAATAACAGACAGTAACTGGGATCGGTTCTGTCGGCCACATAGCCTCACTATTAATTAAAATTTATTTCTAATTTCACCAATTTTTGGAGTAAACACACAGTTCTTAGTATCAAACCTATTGTAAATTTGACGCTGATCACGAATCCGACGTGAAAACAGCGAAAATCCGAAAAAAATTGTCCACTTTTTTATACTGCCACGCCCCCGATCGCCGATCGCCTAAAAAAATATCTCCCGTATGTGGGCAAAAATCATCTGCGATAAACGCAGGGATGGGGTCAAAGCGATAGGTCATCCGTCCCGCTACCAGCGGATGTCGGCGTCTATGGGGGGCTTTACATGTTAAGTGTTGGTTGTTGACAAGGGAACCCTTGTAAAACGCCTTGAGCATGTTAAGTGGATATTAACGTAGCCATCGTTATGTTATTGCCTGATACTGAAATCCAAAAGGACTGGCAGTTCGACGTCATTATTTGTTTTTGCACCGTCTAGGGAGTTGTCGTTAGTAGAGCTAATGGAAACAGGTTATTTCATTGGTTGAACGACTGAATACAACTCACGATTTGTTTTCTTTTGTGGCAAAAGACTGGCATTTTGACGTCATTATTTGGTTTTTGCACCGTCTAGGGACTTGTCGTTAGTAGAGCTCATGGAAACAAGTTATTTCATTGGTTGAACTCTTGAATACAACTCACGATTTATTTTCTTTTGTGGAAAAAGACTGGCATTTTTTGGTCAGTGTCAGGCCATAACTTTACGAAGGCCACGATATTACAACCATCTAAAAGCTCAAGTCGATGGGATAGAGATAGTATGCGCTTGGCAAAGATGCTCACAACATTGTCATCTTGAAGTATAACGGACCAACACACAAAGCGATGATTTTGGTGATGATATCCTTGAACGTTTATAGTTTGGTTAATAGATAAATCGAAGATGACGTCACTCCGGTCTTTGTTATGGTTTTTTGTCATCCACATTTATGAGTAATTCTCACTAAACTTTAGTAACCAGACTTTAAACGTTCATGGTTACACTTAGTTTTGTGTGTTTGTCGGTTATACTTCCGGATGGCAACGTTGTGAGTTTCTTAGCCAAGCGCATACTATCTATACAGTTTAGTGAGAATTACTCATAAACGTGGATGGCAAAAGGCAATAACAAAAGACCTGCGTGACGTCAACTTCATTCTATATATTAAGCATCGAGATCACTCCGACTTAAAATGGTTTTCAATAGGATTCAACAGTCGTAACGTCACTTCCTTCCTAGTGACGCATGGTAACTTAGTAACACTTGCTCTAAACTATCGGAACAATGGCGGACGCCCGTATGAAATATTTCTCCGGCAAGCATAAAAGCGTATCCAGAGGGAAAAAAGCATAAATTTGATCATGTTTTGACTTTTACACATTCTGATCACAAGGCATATGAAAAGTTCTAGCCAGCATGAAGAATAAAAAGTAATGATTTTCTTTGTTTAGAACCAAGATGGCTGCCGTTGCCGGGTGGCGTGACATCAGACTACTGAATCCAATTGATAGGTCACAAAATTTATGGTTATGCGTTTCTTTCAGCTCTTGAGTAAAAGGTTTATTACTTGACTATTTGACTTTAAAAACAAAATTACGCCCTTCCGCCATGACACCATAAGATCCCGTCGCCTAGGCATTCCATGAAGGAATATTATAGATAATCCATCAAACAGGATGTCCGATGTCAACAGGAATCACCCATATTGTCCAAGTGAGCATACTGGGAGTTAATAATCTTGCCCAAGGAATAAAAAAAACCCACCAAGAATCACCAATATTGTCCAAGTGAGCAAATGGGTGGGTGGGGGGGGGGGGGTAATAATCTTGCCCAAAGTAGAGAAAAAAAAAACACAAAAAAACAACGAAAGTGCCTGAAGCGGGACTCGAACTCAGGTCCTTCCCGATTACAGTGCCATGCTTAACCCTCTCCTTACCGCCTATTGGAAAATTGTCACTTTTGTTACGATGCAACCGTCACTTTTCTCATCCAGATTTTATTTCTTTTTGCTATAGGTATAAAAACATGACATTTTGTAATAGGGTTCATGTTGTCGAACAATATTTTGTATAGAATGTGTTTGTTGCTTTTCTGTTTGAGTAAGAAATGTCTGTTTTTTTTTTTTTTTTGTGTTGGGTGGGTGTGAAGATTTGGGGAAAATTCTGAAAATGGCAGGTACGGAGAGGGTTAAACATTCGGCCACTTTGCCGATATCATTATAAATTCAGATATCAATTTATTCACAACCCTATCGGCTTTTAATTCCCCGGTCGTTTTACGTCCCGGCTAGGAATGTTGATGCAGCAAACGGCAATTAAACTCGTCATTTAAAAAAAGCAAAACCAAAACAAACGAAACAAATATAAAACAAAACAAAACACAGAAACAAACAAAACAGCACACGAATGAAAAAATATTCTAAACGTGATATTGATATTACGAATATAACTTTTCATAAAGTAACAAAAGAATGGCGCAAGCGAAGTTAAACCTCGCATTAGAAATAAATAAATAAATGAATAAATAAATAAATAAATAAATAAATAAATAAATAAATAAACAACAACAAAGGAATTATTCCTGGTTTCTATAGACAGTATGCGCTTGGCTAAGAATCTCACAACATTGCCATCCGGAAGTATATCGGACCAACACACAAAATTATGTGTAACCTTAAACGTTTATAGTCTGGTTAATACAGTTTAGTGAGAATTATTAATAAGCTTGGGTGGCAAAAAAAAAAACAATAACAAAGACCCGAGTGACGTCAACTTCATTCTTTCTATAGCATGAAACGGACTATAACAATTGCTTGCTACTCTGTGGAAAGGACGCTAATCTATCGCAAAGTCCTTTATGAGTGTGTGTGTGTGTGTGTGCGTGTGTGTGTGTGTGTGTGTGTGTGTGTGTGTGTGTGTGTGCGTGCGTGTGTGTGATCATTAATGTTTTTGTTTTTATTTGATAAAGCATTCTGTCACAAAACGATATTATGTTGTAATGATTTAAGTAACTGGACCTTTTTCAATTTCACGGAAGGTACTTTGCAATGAAATATCGTAATTCAGAAAAGTGAGTGGAGCAGGCACTTATGTTGGTAACAACAAGATATGAAGTGAGTAGAAAAGTGCCAGAAGACAATAGAGAATAAAATTTTTTTTCGCGGCGGTGGTGGGGTTTGAACCTGCGACCTTATTGGTACGACAACTCCGCCTGGCAGGTGAGAGCGTGGCTCTACCGGGTGAGCTATCCACGAACACAAAAATATTCGTTTCAAACCCAAAGTCATTTCTAGATCCCTCTCTCACCCACTTCTTGAGATCGCCGATTCGTTCACCACCATCGCGAAGTAATTTTGACCAGCAGTTAAGCTTAATAGCCAATATTCTCATCACAAACATATAACATAGAAACGATTGAGACATGGAGTATGCTCCGGTGTATGGGGTGAATTTTTAATTCAGAAAAGTGAGTGGAGCAGGCACTTATGTTGGTAACAACAAGATATGAAGTGAGTAGAAAAGTGCCAGAAGACAATAGAGAATAAAAATTGTTTTCGCGGCGGTGGTGGGGTTTGAACCTGCGACCTTATTGGTACGACAACTCCGCCTGGCAGGTGAGAGCGTGGCTCTACCGTGTGAGCTATCCACGAACACAAAAATATTCGTTTCAAACCCTGCCAGGCGGAGTTGTCGTACCAATAAGGTCGCAGGTTCAAACCCCACCACCGCCGCGAAAATTTTTTTTATTCTCTATTGTCTTCTGGCACTTTTCTACTCACTTCATATCTTGTTGTTACCAACATAAGTGCCTGCTCCACTCACTTTTCTGAATTAAAAATTCACCCCAGACACCGGAGCATACTCCATGTCTCAATCGTTTCTATGTTATATGTTTGTGATGAGAATATTGGCTATTAAGCTTAACTGCTGGTCAAAATTACTTCGCGATGGTGGTGAACGAATCGGCGATCTCAAGAAGTGGGTGAGAGAGGGATCTAGAAATGACTTTGGGTTTGAAACGAATATTTTTGTGTTCGTGGATAGCTCACACGGTAGAGCCACGCTCTCACCTGCCAGGCGGAGTTGTCGTACCAATAAGGTCGCAGGTTCAAACCCCACCACCGCCGCGAAAAATTTTTTTATTCTCTATTGTCTTCTGGCACTTTTCTACTCACTTCATATCTTAATGAAATATCGTCCTATCTAGATAACAACAAGCAATTCTTATTGCCGCTTTGAAACTACATAATTCGAGAAGGTTTTAGAGGAATAGTTTTTTTAAAAATGAAACCGAACGTCACAAAACGAAATTAGACGTCTAATGGGATGAAATTTATGGAGAAAATTGACTTTTTAAAGTTAAAAATCACTAGGAAACAGATTTCTAGCTTTATACGAAACGACATTTATTACTTATAATAATAAAAACAATAATAATAATAATAATAATAATAATAATAATAATAATAATAATAATAATAATAATAATAATAATAACAATAATAATAATAATAATAATAATAATAATAATTAATAATAATAATAATAATAATAATAACAATAATAATAATAATAATAATAATAATAATAATAATAATAATAATAATAATAATAATTTAAAATAATAATAATAATAATATAATAATAATAATAATAATAATAATAATAATAATAATAATAATAATAATAAAACTACTACTACTACTACTACTACTACTACTACTACTACTACTACTACTACTACTACTACTACTACTACTGCTGCTGCTGCTGCTACTACTACTACTACTACTACTACTACTACTACTACTACTACTACTAAATAATAATAATAATAATAATAATAATAATAATAATAATAATAATAATAATAATAATAATAATAATAATAATAATAATAATAATAATAACACAATCAAGGAAGCGCTTGTGCTCCCATTTGCATTAGAAACCAAAAATTCACAGGTCTACGAAAGTTTCTAAGCCAATAATTAATCATCTAGTCAGCTGATCCTGCGTAGGACGTTGCTTCCCGAACTTTCTTGCGAAACAGATTACGGTTTTCCGCCAGTCTACTTGCTTGAGTTGCTGTCATTCCCAGCCATTCACATATATCTTGTTCCCAGCTTCTTGTTGGTCTACCTCTTCCTCTCTTGCCGTCTACCCTTGTCTGCAGAATGTGCTTTTCTAATGATTCGTGGCGAGTCGTGTGGCCAAAATAGTTTCGTTTCAATTTCTTTACAGTTTGAAGAAGAATTGGTGATTTTATTCCGATCCTTCTCAGGACTTCTTTGTTTGTTTGTTTTTCAGTCCATGATATTCTGAGTATTTTTCTGTAGCATGCCATTTCAAAAGCTGTGATCTTTGTGCTCTCTGCTTTGCTGATAGTCCATGCTTCGCATCCATATGTTGCAGTTGGGAAAACAACACTTTTGAGGATTTTGATTTTTGTTTGAATGCACTGCCCTTTCCAGATATTATTCATCTTTTCTAGCTTTGATCTTGCCATTGCTAGTCTCCTCCTGATCTCTGGGGCCGATTTCCAATAATTAATAATAATAAAAATAATCTTGGCAATCGAAGTTCTTGACTGTGGCGACGAGTTGTTGCAGTGAATTGGTGCATTGACAAAGGACAACAAGAAAAGGATCACACGCTTTAAGCTAATTCGATTGAGTTGGATAATGGGATCATTCAACTGTCACGACTCCCTCCCCCCGCCCTGTTCAATAATATTATTTAAAAACTTTAAATGTTTTCACATGATCACAACTGTAACTGTGTCATTTCTCAAAAATCGATTAATTTATCTTTGATTGATATTGATTTGACAAGTGATTGACAAGTAGTTGAAGTGTTATGTTGTGACAACAGGTGAATAAACAGTACTTTTGGAATAAAAGGGAAATCTTAAAAGCATACGTCTGCATAATTATAATTTTGTTAAAAAACAAAACAAAAACAAAACAAATAATCTTGTGTTTTCATATAGCGTAATATCCACCGAACGTGCTCAAAGAGCTTTACACGGAATCTCTGTAGTAAGTGTCAACAACACACGAGTCCATGATGTGTTATAATTAAACTGGTAGTTTTTGTAAACAATACAAGGAGATTGGAGGCGGTGAAAGATATGATTACATTGGTAAGATTTGTAAACAAACCACTGAGATTGGAGAATATGAGACACAACATAGTGTCAATAACAACTCATGAGTCAATGTGTTAGAATTACATTGGAAAGTTTTGTAAACAAACCACTTAGATTAGAGAATATGAGAGACTATATAATAAGTGTCAACAACAACCATTGAGTCAATTTGTTATTATCACATTGCGGAAGGTTTTGTAAACAAACCATTAAGATGAGAGAAAATGAGAGACACTATATTAAGTGTGTCAACAACTCATGAGTCAATGTGTTATAATCACATTGTGGAAGGTCTATAAACAAACCACTAAGACTGTGTGTGTGTGGAAACTGGGTGTCGTTAACAACTAATGCCAATGTGTTATAATTGCATTGGTAAGCTTTGTAAACAAAACCTTATAGATAGTTCGAATGTCACAAAGTGCGCACGTAAACCGTATGCTTATGTAGCGCAGTTTGCAACCTTGTTTATGTGTGCTATATTCGAGCTACGACACCGATCAATAACCAAACACAATACGTTGATAAAGGTTTTGAAGCTAAATGAAGATATATTTTATTACAATATAACAAAGATATTATGAGATATGAAGATGAAATGATAGATGTAATAAGTATGAAATCAAATAGATGGATGACAAATTGATGGAGATGTGTGATGATGAATATGATATGAAAGCGATATGAAAATATATAATTAAATCAATTAATTATCAATACTTTACCAAACCGCTACCACATCAGACAATCTCACAGATAGGTTGCAACCATCACAGTCATACAGGCAACTAATAATTAACTAACTAACTACACACAATCCAGACGTGTAGAAGAAAGCCAAAAGAGTGTTCTTGATATTCAACAAAACTGTAAGGTTGTTCTAATAATGTTAATTTGTCTCTTCTTGAAATTGTTCTGATTTCACAGTATTCATAAACAGATCAATTGTTTCTCGATGTTCTGATATTAAAATAAGCAAATGGTTCTTCACAGGTAACTTATAAAACAGGCAAATGTTCAGTTTCTATTAGTGTCAAGCTATGAGTGTATAGCCTAAAGTTGGCTTGTTAAAGCCCAGCCTCCAACGGCTCATTCACTTTAAAGAAAGAAAATGATTTTGTTATAATATGATAATCATACGAATATAACTCTATCTATATTCGAACTCACTTAATATGTGAGTAAATATTATTTTACTTTAACAAATCAATTTATTAATGTTGATTAATATTGCTTTACTTTGTAGATATGAAATAATAATGCTTTAAAGCAAGAAAAGCTTATTTTCTTTACAACAAGAATATATTACACAATTAATTTCATTATCTGATTAATTAATTGAGAATCAAAATTTAAAGTGATATTATGATATTGATATCAAAACACAATCATAATTGTAATCACAACATATATTCAAAAATCTCACCAGAGCCGAACAGATTATTGAAATCACAAATTAAGTCTACACAAGACTTTAATCAAACTCTACACAAGAGTTATAACACAACTTGATTCAGCTCAAACTTTGAGCACCACAAAGTCTACACAAGACTTAAATCACATTCTACACAAGAGTTAACACAAAACGTGTTTCAGCTCGAACTTTGAGCACTACAAAGTCTACACAAGACTTTAATCCAACTCTACACAAGAGTTAAAACAAATGAGCCTAAAAGACTCCGCTGTGGTTATCGCTTAGAGACTAGAGCCTAAAAGACTCCGCTGCCTGGTCTCTTTTGAGACAATGAGCCTAAAAGACTCCGCTGAGTGGTCTGAAGAAACTGCTCAAAACTCTGGCATTTATAGGCAAAAATCAAGCAAACGACGCAAAATTCTACCCACACAAACGGATGTTAGTCATATCCGTAAACAACTCCAATTCAATAAAAACTCCCCCAGATTCCACAATCATGGACAACAACAACCCATCCAGATACCGGACATCCTCATATCAAGGATAAATAATTTCGTCAACCCCATAGTTACGAGATATCAATCAAGCCGTACAATAACAAAGTCACTCCCGTAGAATACGGGGATCCTACTTTGCTTATAAGTTTTCGGAGAAAACAAGATTGATGCCTTTCTCACAATAACACCCACACTACGTAGTTTAATTCAAACTTCCGGGCCATAGGTGCATGATCTGATACGACCTGTATCAACAAAAGAAGGGTTGTTCCGGAGGGATTACCATAACAACAACAACTAATACTACGACGACGTACATCCCGTCGTGAACTGACGCCTACACGGAAGCATTTCGTTACATCGAAGATGACGTCACTCAGACCTTTGTTATTGTTTTTGCCATCCGCGTTTGTGAGTTGTTCTCACTAAACTGTATTAACCGGACTATAAAAGTTCATGGTTACACAGAGTTTGTGTGTTGGTCCGTTATACTTCCGGATGGCAATGTTGTGAACTCCTTGGCCAAGCGCATTCTATCTATAGATTGGGTATGTGAGAGACAGCATTGCAAGTGTCAAGAACAACTATTGTCGTGCGTGACGGAATAGTGCTGACATACCTACAGTTTGTATATGAAACGTAGAGGTTTGAAAAAACAAAACAAAACAACAACAACAAATAAACAAAAACAAAAACAAACAACAACAAAAAAACATCTAGTGGTAAGATTTTGTGTTATAATTCTCGCCTTCATACCAGTTCGTCCCTGGTTTTAATCCCGCTACGAGGAGAGATCAGTTCTTGGAAAAGGTTGTCTACTCACATTTTCTCACCAGATTCAGGTGTAAAATGGGTATCCGACCAGGTATCAACGTTGTTTCTTTTGAAGAAATAAAATGCAATTGCCCTTATCAGGCGCTATGTCTCGTCCTACTAGGACGAGACATAGCGCCTGATAAACGCAATTGCATTTTATTTCTTCAAAAGAAACAACGTTGATACCGGCCGGATACCCATTTTACACCTGGATCTGGTGAGAAAATGTGAGTAAGGCGCTTTGAGTAACTTTAGTGGATACTGCGTTCTATAAATGGTCAAGATTTATAATAAAAGGAAAGTGGGATTTTTCCTGATAGTTGATGTATGGCTAAGAATAATGTCATTTTAATATCAACGTTAAAACATAACATGACTATAATTGCCAATTAAATGGCACTAGCTTGTAACAGCAGTTTGGACAAAGTGATGTGTTTGTTTACAATCAAAAACCTTAACAGGTAATACATATTATATTATTATAACGTTTTATTGAATATATTAGGTGCAAAAGCCTTAATGTTGAAGAAGTGGGGGGGGGGGGGGGGGGGGGGGGGGGGGGAGGTATTCTGTTGTACACTCATAAAACGCATCGTTTACATAGTATCCATTTACGGAGAATTCTCACCATTTCTGCCCGCCACATCAATCGTATCGTGTACTCACAAAAATAATGTGTAACCACAAACATTTATAGTCTGTGGATTGTATGTCTTTAAGGGAAATTCTTACCATTTCTGCCCGCCATATCAATCGTACCAGCACACAAAATAATGTGTAACCGTAAACGTTTATAGATAGTATGCAGATGTTATTGTTTTTGCCATCCGCGTTTGTGAGTTGTTCTCACTAAACTGTATTAACCAGACTATAAAAGTTCATGGTTACACAGAGTTTGTGTGTTGGTCCGTTATACTTCCGGATGGCAATGTTGTGAACTCCTTGGCCAAGCGCATTCTATCTATAGTCTATGGATGGTATGTATCTAAGGAAAATTCTCGCCATCTCTGCACGTCACATCATTCTTATCATAAACTCATAAAATAACGTGTAACCCCAAACGTTTATAGTCTGTGGATGGTATATATCTAAGGAAAATTCTCACCATTTCTGCACGCCACATCAATCGTACCAATGCACAAAAAAAAAAAACAAAAAAAAAACGTGTAACCTTAAACGTTAATATTCTATGGATGGTGAGTGTTTAACCCTCTCCTTACCAACTGTAGGAAAATCGTCACATTCATTACGATACAACCAACATTTTTCTTATTCAAATTTCTCTCGTAGCCACATCATAAAATTTAAAGAAAATGAAAAGTGTGTTATTGAGCATGTTTTGCTAAAGAATTTCTGACTGCTAGATCAATCGTGCCAAAAGTGTAACATTTTACATTTATGAGGGAATGCATTACTTTACCAAGTTCAGTCCCTTGATTGATGAACATAGAATAATTACAACAAAAAAAAAAAAACATTCTACAAGGGCCAGGTATCCCAGATAGAAGGACAAATAAATAGAGGAATATATGAATAGATTCTGAAGAGAGAGAGAGAGAGAGAGAGAGAGAGAGAGAGAGAGAGAGAGAGAGAGAGAGAGAGAGAGGGAGGGAGGACAACCTTACGTCTATTCCATTCACAGGCTCGCTATAATCTCAGACTATTGTCAGGAAACAATACTTATATTGTCAATATGATTACCGTTATCGCTGTCATTACCAGTTACATTGTTGTCATGTATTCAATATATAGGTATCTATCTATACACAATGTTTGAAGAGAGAGAGAGAGAGAGAGAGAGAGAGAGAGAGAGAGAGAGAGAGAGAGAGAGAGAGAGAAGAGGAGAGAAGAGAGAGAGAGAGAGAGAGGAGAGAGAGGAGGAGAGAGAGAGAGAGGAAAGTGGTGAGAGAAATAGGAAAAAATAGAAAGAAGTAGAAGAAGGGTGTATAAAGAAGTAATAGAAGTTTGAATAGAGAGAAGAAAGAAGAGAAGATAGAAGAGAGAGAGAGATAAGAGAGAGAGAGAGGAGAGAGGAGAGAGAGGGGAGAGAATAGGAAGAAGGAGAGAAAAGATAGAGATAGATAGATAGATAGATAGATGATAGATAGATAGATAGTAGAGAGATAGAGAGAGAGAGAGAGAGAGAGAGAGAGAGAGAGAGAGAGAGAGAGAGAGAGAGAGATTGTAAGGAAACAATACTTATATTGTCAATATGATTACCGTTATCGCTGTCATTACCAGTTACATTGTTGTCATGTATTCAATATATAGGTATCTATCTATACACAATGTTTGAATAGAGAGAGAGAGAGAGAAAGAGAGAGAGAGAGAAGAGGAGAGAGGAGAAAGAGAGGAGAGAAAAGGGAGAGAGAGAGAGAAGAGGAGAGAGGGGATGGAGAGAGAGAGAGAGAGAGATAGATAGATTCATTAAGTGCTCGCTAGATAATAGATAGACGAGATTGTCAGGAAACAATACTCATTGTCAATATGATTACCGTTATCGCTATCATTACCAGTTACATTGTTGTCATGTATTCAACATATTGGTATCTATATATACACAATGTTTGAATAGATAGTATGATATATATAGATATATAGTATATAGAGATATAGATATATATAAGAGAGAGAGAGAGAGAGAGACTGAGATAAGGTGATATGAGATGAGAGGAGAGAATGGGAGAGAGGGAGAGTGAGGAAGAAGAGAGAGGAGAGAGAGAGAAAGGGGAGGAGGAAGATGAGGAAAGAGAGAGGAGAGAGAAAGAGAGAGAGAGAGAGAGAGAGAGAGAGAGAGAGAGAGAGAGAGAGAGGGAGAGAGAGATTGTAAGGAAACAATACTTATATACTTATATTGTCAATACGATTACTCTTATCGCTATCATTACCAGTTACATTGTTGTCATGTATTCAATATATATAGGTATCTGGGTGAATGACATTTGCCACACTCATTTCGAACAATAGAAAACAAATGTTATTTTTACATTTGCGGCACTAATGATAACAATGGCCCTTAGTGATATTACATTTGCTGTACTGATTTTTAAAAATAATCGATACGATCTATTGATATAAAAATTATCGGAACATTATTTAATTATTTAAACTAATCACTGTTATCAGTAAAATAAGACGTGAATACGTTGTTAGTAATTTATGTTAGGATTAATTAAAGGGATTGGTGACTTCTTACTAATTACAAACCAGTGAATAAACACAATGTTTTTAGTTGTCACTGTTCGGCTATTTGGTCTAGTGGTATGACACTCGCTCTCGGATCGGAAGGTCCTGGATTCGAGCCTCGCTCGGCGCATAATTGAGTCTTTGGAGAAGGCTCTTTACTCACATTCTCTCACCGTACTCAGGTGTTAAAAGAGTACCTGGCCGTTAACAGCCTTGTCTTTGTCCGAAAAATTGTAACATTATTATTAGCATTATTATTATTATCATTATTATTATTTTATTATTATTATTATATTATTATTATTATTATTATTATTATTATTATTATTATTATTATTATTATCAGTTGCATGTCTCTCTTTACATAACATGTGACATTGTAGAACATCACGCTTGTATTAAAGACATGAAACAGCATAACAATATCTAACTTGCAACCCAACCTTATCAAGTATCACAAAAGAACGAGTAATATGAAATATGAAACTATATAAGCCTTATATCTCCCCCTGATCAATGTCCCTTCACAGCAATTGTATAGCCGGCTTACTCGCCCTTTAGAGTGAGGGATTTGATCAGATAGTTCTATAGCTATTCAAACCTTGTTACTTCCTAGTAGTAATAGGAAACAACAGTGGGGAAGTCAAAATACTGGTTCCGATCTCATTGGAAGTGTGAATCCAGTCGGTTTTGCTCTTTTACGCCCCTTAACTCTCTCCCTACCAGCGATTTTCATGATTTTTTTCTGAAAACATCATACTCACGGAAGACAAAAATAGATTTTATTTACCAAATCCAAAAGCCATAGGTACTCGTTTTATATGATTTAGTTCAGAACATTAATCTTGACAACAGAGTATAAAATTTTCAAAGCCATAACAAATGTTTGGATGGACAAAGATGTTGGTTGTATCGTAACAAATGTGACGATTTTACAATAGTTGGTAAGGAGAGGGTTAATCTTAAAAACTGCCCATAGATACATCCTGTTACTAAACTAATTCTGTCATTTCCGATTCACTATGAAACCCATTCATTGTCAATTAATTCTCCGAAGCAATGGTTACATACTTCCGTTGGGCTTTGAACCGGAACAGAGGAAGGTGAGACTTGATGACTTCTGCTTCTTATGGTATAATCGGCTTACTTGTCCTTAAAAAAAATTAGTTAGCTTTTTATATAGCGAAATATCCACTAAATTTGTTCAAAGCGCTTTACAAGGGGTCCCTGACCAACTGCAACAGGTAACATGTAGAACGAGACATGACGCCTGTTAGGCGATATTACATTTTTATTTTCTGACAGAGACAACACTGTTAACGGCCAGGTACTCATTTTACACCTGAGTACGGTGAGCGAATGTGAATAAAGATGCTTTTTTCCAAGGACTGACTCAACTATGCGCCAAGCGAGGCTCGAACCTAGGACCTTCCGATCTGAAAGCGAGTGACATACGACAAGACCATATAGCCGCCTTTAGAGTGAGGTATTCGATCGGATAATCTATTCAAAACTTTGATACATTCTATCAAACTGTCTCCACGAAAGCGAAGTCCCAGGTTTGAGAGTTTTTGCCAAGATGAGGGTCATTTAAGTAGATCGATATTTGAAGGACGAGTTTTCTGGCCAAATTTTTTAATACGTGTTTTTCCAGAGTATGGCAGAATTGTTAGTGGTGTTTAACCCTCTCCTCACCAACCTGTATGCGCTTGGCTGAGGGGTTCACAACATTGCCATCGAACGTATAACGGACCAACACACAAGACTATGTGTAACCATAATCGTTGATAGTCAGGTTAATACAGTTTAGTGAGAATTACTCATAAACGCGGATGGCAAAAAACAATAACAAAGACCAGAGTGACGTCAACTTCGAACGATCTATAGGAAAATCGTCACATTCGTTACGATACAACCAACATTTTTCTTATTCATATTTATCGTGTACATCATAAAATTTAAAGAATATGAACAGTGTGTTTTAGAGCATGTTTTGCTAAAGAAATTAGATATGTAGACTATATGTACTACTATTTTATTTGAGTGATAAAAAATATATTTTTGTGTTATTTGGGTGTGAAGTTTTGGGGAAAATCCTGAAAATGGCTGGTAAGGAGGGAGTTAAGGGAACAACCGCTGGTCCCATTGGTTGAATACAACCCACGATTTGCTCTCTTTTGGTGGTCTGACCTTATATTTTGACGTAATTTTTTTTGTCATTGTCAGGCTATTATTGATGATGTTCGCTTAGGTAATTTACTCACAACTTTCCGCCAAACGGGTGTAACGTACCGGCACCCAAATATGTATGTAACCTTGGCATTTTATAGATAGTATGCGCTTGGCTAAGAAGCTCATAACATTGCTATCCGGAAGTATAACCGACCAACACACAAAACTCTGTGTAACCTTGAACGTTTATAGTCTGATTAATACAATTAAGTGAGAATTCCTCATAAAAGCGGGTGCCAAAAAAACAATAACAAATATCCGAGTGACGTCAATTTCATTCTATCTATATATTAACGAAGGCTATGGTTTATGACGGCCACGCTCAAAACAAAATTCTTCTAAATCTCAGAGCAATGCATTATTCCACTCAGTCACCTCGCACCCACCCCTAATCTTTTTCAAGTACCAAGTCTGTGCCAGACATCGGTGATCATGGTACGCCATTCATCTCTCTGATCAGATAACCTCAGAAAACTAATATTTACTCTTCTCTTTCATTGTTCTAACAGATAGTTTGAAGTTGACGCACGCATGTCTTTGTTATTGATTTTTGCCATCCGTGTTAATGAGTAATTCTTACTACACTGTATTAACCTGACGATAAATATCATGGTTACACAATGTTTCGTGTGTTGGTCCGTTATACTTCAGGATGGCAATGTTGTGAACTTCTTAGCCAAGCGCATACTATCAATCACCGCACACCCACCCCCAATACTTTTATAAAAAACTTACATGAGGTAATTTTTGTCCCGGTGATTGGCGTTCAATTCAAAACGAACAGAATCAATAGAATACCAATTTTGCACGTCTGACAGCGACTACAAGGGTGAATAACGTTGTCACTCATAGAAATGAATGGTGCGCACTCCGAAATAACACAATAAAATTTTTTGGACAAAGAACTCTTCCTTCAAATTAAGATCGAGTAAAATACCCCCCCCCCCAACCCACGTACTATAAATCAAACTTTAAACAAGTCCCAGGTTTGAGAGTTTTTTTGACAAGACGACGTTCATTTTAATCGATTGATTTGAAGGATGAGTTTTCTGGCCAAAATTTTGAAAACGTCCTTTTTTCAGAGTACGACATAAATTATTCCAACTGTTTCCAGTTGAAAAGCTGCATGTTGCCACATTGGAATAGATAGATAATGTAAACAAGTTTAATTGAAATCCATTGTCAAAGAACATGAGAAACGGGGACACGCCTCAAACCTGTCTTGTCCTACTTTGAAAATAACGTAACATTATCGTCATTGATTAATATGCCAAAATCTGATAAAACACATTATTTTTTTTTTAAAGTCTGGCCAGAAATTGTTACTTTATTTATAATGAAATCACTCACAACTTGTCATAAATTTCTTTAAATCGAGAATTCACAAAAGCGTCCGAGACTCCTCAAACATTCTCTAGTTGAAGGATTTTTAACAATTTGGAATCATTTTAATCAAGCAATGCATTATATTATGTAGCTTAACCTTTCTGGCCAAAATGTCAAAAAAAAAAAAAAAAAAACACAACAAAACTGCGTTTTGTAATAGTTTGGCGGTAATCTTGATTTGTTCTTTGATAGTTTTGTGTGTTTATTAATGTGATTGTGTACCGGTAGGTTCGTCCACGGTTCTTGCTTGTTCAAATCCAATTTATTCTGTTATGAGGATCATACGGATTTATCTACGGGTGCTTTTTCTTCTTCATCACAGTGGATATTATTATATTCTTTCTAGAGGTGACAAGCGGATATAGAGTAAATTATTTATTCTTCTACAATGGCGTTCGAAAGGTAAATGTTAAATTGTTGATTCCTATATTATCTAATGTCGATGGGTGAAGTTGTCAGTGGAGTGATTGTTGTCATATTTGTTTTTCGGCTTTTATTTATTTTGCAAAATTGGAAGGACTTCGGTAGTATCAAAGCACGCCTAAAGAGGGGATTTTTTTTTACTATCGCAAGGAGACCCCACGACCTCCACCCCCCTCCTCTTTATTATCGGGGCGACCCCCCCCCCCCCCCCCCCCCCCGAACCCCGCTTCAACCCTGACTAAAAATACTATAATATGATAAAACAATGTTTGGGCAAACAAATTAAGTAGCTAAAGATATAATAAAACTGCTGTGAAACTAAGGAAGTCCTCCCGCAAAATTTTCTTATGTATTTGTCTAGAAATATCTTGTTATATATTTGAAATGTATTTTGTAACCAAGGCATGTCTGGCCATCGCACAATGCTGCAGGTGTTTACGTTTGATTGTGGAACAATATCCTTTTGTGGTTTGTGTGTTGGTGTATATCTCGATCGGTGTTGTGAGTTGTTGTCATGGTTCCGTTGTGATTGTGACGCATTTTGTTGCCCTAATAAGCGGCATCACCGTACTCGTCTTTGCAATTGATTCACAAGTTTCTAACGGTACCAACTAGTATGTGCTTAGTAATCGCGAACTGCCATTCGGTGGAGATCTGCTCGGCATATTATTTATTATTATTTTCTATCGGAATGAGATGTAAATCTATCACGCAGTTCATGTTGATGCCATCGACGCAACGGCGGCCATCGTGGTTCTAAACAATGAAAATCTGTACTTTTTATTCTTCATGCTGGCTAGAACTTTTCATATGTCTTGTGATCAGAATCTGTAAAAGTCAAAACATGATCAGATTTATAATGGTTTTTTTTTCCTCTGGATACGCTTTTATGCTCGTCGGAGAAATATTTCATAAGGGCGTCCGCCATTGTTCCGATAGTTTAGAGCCAGCTACTAAGTTATCATGCGTCATTACGAAGGAAGTGACGTTACGACTGTTGAAGCGTATTGACATGAAGATTGTTTGCGTTTATTATGAGATCGATTAGAGGTCGTGATGATTTTATCGAAAAATCAAATTTGTTTCGTCAAATTCAACCGAAAACAGACGCCATCATTTTTAGCACGGGGCTTTTGAGTCAACCTTCCGGTTAGTGAGTATGACAATGAGATGGGAGTACTTGCATTGAATCGCTACCAGTTAGTGGTTCCTCTCATTATTAGGTGTATACAATGTTTTAAAAAAAATTAATATCAACCATTTTCCGCTCTTAACATTGGGAAAGAATTCTGCGAAAAGTGAGCGATATATAAAATATAATGTAAATGTTTCTGCTCGAAACGTTAATTTGATCTGTTTTTGTAATTAAATTGAAGCTTACATTCAATTTCACATTATTATTTATATAAAATATAAAACATTAAATGCAGAAAACATAATCTCTCCGGGGATGACTTTCGTAGTTTCACATCACTTTTATTATATAACTTAATGTTTAGCCATTGTTGACTTTCAATTAGTTACAATGTCCAATAAATATTACTATTGAAGATAAGTTTCATATTTAGATATAAGTGGGTGTGATTTTTTCAATTAAAAAAAACAAGCAATTCGACCTCCACAATTTGGTGGTGACCGATTCAAAGACCATCAACGCGCCACCGGCCCTCTACGATGAACGCATACATACATACATACAATTTGTTAAGTCGATTGTCGTTTACGACCCCGACCGACTCCATTATTACTTACTGTGTCTACCATCAGTTTCAATAGCGGTAGTGATGGCAACAGTATGTTCCATCAGGTTATAGTATCTTTAGTTAGGGTTGAGGGGGGGGGGGGGGTTCGGGTGATCTCCCCCGATACAAATAATTTAAAAATTCGCTCTTTAGGTGTGCTGTGAAACAACGGAAGTCCTAACTCAAGGGACGACTTCCGTAATTTCACAGCACTTTTATTTTTACTCGATCTTTCAGTCATAAGTTATGGGCTTTCTATTAATTGCAATGTCCAATAATTATTACTAATCTCTAGACTAGACGTCAATTTGTGAGTTTTATAATTTCATTTAAATGGGCATGATCTATATTACATTTCCATGTGCTCGAGGTCATTGGTCACATTGGAATATGTGCTCAAAGTGACCCACATAGTGAAAAGTGTTCACAGCTTTTGAAATATCTAACATCACAATTGGTCATTTTGTTCAGCTTGACACACAGATATGTTTCCAACTTTCACAAACAAAGCAGCGTGTTTACATTTCTGAAGAAATATCCAATCGTTGGACAGCAGCAAATCATGTGACGAAAACACGAATATAGATCGTTCCCATTGCAATGTCCCATGAATATTACTAAACTCTAGACTAGACGTCTATTTGTGATTTTTATAATTTCAAAAACAATTTGCTGAGTCGGTTGTCGACTACTCCATTATTACTTACTGTGCTTTCCACCAGTTTCGATATTGCAAGTGATGGTAAACATTATTTTTCATCAGGTTTCTAGTATCTTTCTTTAGTTCTTAGGGATGAAGTTCTCCCCCACCCCAACGTCAACTTTAGTGTATATCTGATCATATGAATTAATTCCTGGCTGTAGGTGATCGCGAACATCGAATGAAGATAGGTAGTAGACAGGTGGATGATAAATTGGTAGATAGATAGATAGATAGATAGATAGATAGATAGATAGATAGATAGATAGATAGATAGATAGATAGATAGATAGAAGGGAACGTATGATAAAGAAAGAGACAGATATGAGAGGGGGGAAGAGAAGAGAGAGAAAAAGAGGGAGAGGGAGAGAGAGAGAGCAGAAAAGAAAGAAAGAAAGAGTGAGAGAGAAAGAAAGAAAGAAAGAGAGAGAGAAAGAAGGAAAGAAAGAGAGAGAGAGAGAGAGAGAGAGAGAGAGAGAGAGAGTGAGTGAGTGAGAGAGAGAGAGAGAGAGAGAGCAAGATACCTAAAGCACCGGGCAACCCCATACCTTTAAACCTATCCCCCAAGTCAACAAAAATCCCACATTTATGTAGGACAACAAAGAAATAACAACATAACATACAAATAGCTGGATTAGGCATTTTGCATTCATGACCAAACAATCTAATAAAATATATCTTTGATAGTGTTCAATATGGCACCCAACTGATAAAGCTTTCCGTTGTATTGTATTGTCTACACGATTCTATTTATTTGAAAATTTACAAATGTTGCCAGTCGATTCAAAACGGTATTATGTCGGGGTGTAACCGTAGCCATCGTTAAGTTATAGCCTGACACTGTAACCCAAAAAGACTGGCATTTTGACGTCATTATTTGGTTTTTGCACCGCCTCGAGAGTTGTTAGTAGAGCTCATGGAAACAAGTTATTACATTGGTTGAACTATTGAATACAACTCACGATTTGTTTTCTTTTGTGGCAAAAGACTGACATTTTGACGTCATTTTTTTGGTCAGTGTCAGGCTATAACTTTACGATGGCTACGGTGTAACCCATGTCATAAAAGGTCAATTTTAATCTCAATTTATAACATCTGACTTTAAATTACATTGATTACATTGAGAAAAAGTAAGAAAAGTTCTTTAAAATTCCCAACTAAAATTCACTAGTTCTGAACATTTCGCCTATAAACTCCATCTTTCTTATTTAGTTAGTTCTTTCCGACATATTACCAGATTGAAGTGACGGGGAACATAATCATAATATGTGACCCTTCGCCTCAAAACGGTATTAAGTCGGGTTGGTTAAGATGTTGATAATTGAATTTATAGCCAGAAACATCAGACTTGTGTTGAGTTTGTATGTTTTATTGAAGAGAATGGATACCATAATATGGTAAATATTATTTTAGGGTGTTAATGCCAACAATTTATATTATTTTTGACCTTTTTAACATTTACTTCGGCTTTTAAGCATCTGGTTCGTTCCGACATAATACCGTTTTGAGACGATGGGTCACAATTTATAACATCTGAATTAAAATTAAAAAATCAATTGAGAAAAAGTGAGAAAATTTATCAAAATTCCAACTAAAATTTGCTAGTTCTGAATATTTCGCCTATAAACTTCATCTTTCTTATTTATTTTGTTCATTCCGGCGTATTACCAGATTGAAGTGGCCGGGAACATAATAATAATATGTGATCCTCCGTCTCAAAACGGTATTATGTCGGGGATGATTCAGACCCCAAAAAGTGAATTTAAAGATAGATTGATGAGAAATTGGAGCTTAGAAGTTTCTGCTAAGCAAGAAATGGTCTTTATACTCCAGCATAACGTACAGAAATTAAACCCAAGTTGGATATTTGTGGCTATGAATTCAATTTCCCTTAACGAGTGGATCCCGACATAATACCGCTCCGATACGATGGGTCACATCTATGTCTTTGATAGCTTCTGACACCGAACCGATAAAGCGGTCCGTCCGTATTATCATACAGTTGTATTGTGTACATTATTCTATTCATGTGGTAGATTGACAAATAAATCGCAGATAAAACATTCAACCATGAAGGTTCCGCTTCACACTTATCTATACGTGTGGCCATTGACTTATCACACTTGTGTTCTTTTTTTTTTTTATATAACAAAAGAATAACATGTATAATATAAATTGGTAGCAACAAGTACTAACCAATTTATCGGGCAGCCTGGTTCATCGGTATGCTCTTTGTACCGCGGAGGGACCAGCAGCTTATAATAGTCTCACACTACTCTTTTATAATAATAGATTAATAAATTCCCTTTATTCAAGAAAATAAAGAAGAAATTTTTCTTTAGGATCTATTCCCAGGGAAGACTGGAATAATCCGTGCGTCAGCCGCAGTGCAGTGCCGCAAAGTGAGATAAGACTAGATGACTTATCACACTCATGTTTTTATATATATATATATATATATTATATATATATATATATATATATATAAAAAAAGAATAACATGTATAATATAAATTAGTAGCAACAAGTACAAACCAATTTATTTATCGGGCAGCGTTGTTCAACGGTATGGTCTTTTTACCGCGGAGGTACCAGCAGCATAATATAATAGTCTCACATTACTGCAAATTAATTCCTCACCGCATTCGGTAACGGTCGCGAACCCGCCCGGAAACTTCGCCGTATTATAATAAAATGTTCTTTCAAATTAACCTGCAAGTGCAATGAAGTTGAAACTAAAAACATTTCGTATTGAAAACATTTCATCGAAAGACAACAAATAGAATAGAAGCTGTACTACTAGATTTGTTGTTGGTTGAGAAAGGACTTTGAGTTCGAAACGTCCTGTTTAGAACAAAATATCAAACAATGAACGTTTCAGGGTCAAAACCCTTCATCAGTCAATAACAATAACAGTTATAAAGTTGATACATCATTAAAAAATTCAGATAGACCGCAGATGGATTAACTTTTAAACTGTATAGATAGTATGCAGATGACGTCACTCAGGCCTTTGTTATTGTTTTTGCCATCCGCGTTTGTGAGTTGTTCTCAATAAACTGTATTAACCAGACTATAAAAGTTCATGGTTACACATAGTTTGTGTGTTGGTCCGTTATACTTCCGGATGGCAATGTTGTGAACTCCTTAGCCAAGCGCATTCTATCTATTTGTTATTGATTGTAGTAGGGATTTGAACCGAAACGATCTGTGTTTGATAGTATATTATGTTCTTGATTTAAAGTTGTTATATTTCACTTTTTGTACACGACAAATTGTTAGTAAACTTAATCTAATGATGTAATATGAATACTAGAGAATGTGAGTAAACAGCTTTTTCTAAGGACTCAGCACCGATCACAACGGGACTCGAACCAGGACCTATAGATCTACCCTTCCTATAGATAGTATGAAGTTGACGTCACTCAGGTCTTTGTTATTGTTTTTTGTTATCCGCGTTTATGAGTAATTCTTGCTCAACTGTATAGATAGTATGTGCTTGGCAAAGAAGCTCAAAACATTGCCATCCGGAAGTATAACGGACCAACACACAAAACAGTGTGTTACCAGAACGTTTATAGTTTGGTGAATACAGTTTTGTGAGAATTACTCATAAAAGCGGATGGCAAAAAAAACAATAACAAAGACATGAGTGACGTCAACTTCGATCTATCTATTATCCAGACTATAAACGTTCAAGGTTACACATAGTTTTGTGTGTTGGTCCGTTATACTTCCGGATGACAATGTTGTGAGTTTCTTAGCCAAACACATATAATATATAACACACAAACTATATTATGTAACCATGAACTTTTATAGTCTGGTTAATACAGTTAGCTGAGAATTATTACTCATAAACGTGGATGGCAAAAAAAAAAAACAATGACAAAGACCCGAGTGACGTCGTAAACAACATTTTACAACTGAGTACTTGAAAGAATAATATGAGTAAACAGCCTCTTCCAGGGACTCAACAAAGCGCCCATCAGAGCGGGACTCTAACCTAGGACTTTCCGGTCCGAAGGAGAGTGTCATACAACTTTTCAATTATAGATAGTATGCGCTTGGCTAAGAATATCACCACATTGCCATCCGGAAGTATAATGGACCAACACACAAAACTATATGTAACCTTATAGATAGTATGCAGATGACGTTACTCAGGCCTTTGTTATTGTTTTTGCCATCCGCGTTTGTGAGTTGTTCTCAATAAACTGTTTTAACCAGACTATAAAAGTTCATGGTTACACAGAGTTTGTGTGTTGGTCCGTTATACTTCCGGATGGCAATGTTGTGAACTCCTTGGCCAAGCGCATTCTATCTATAGTCTGGTTAATACAGTTTAGTGAGAATCACTCATAAACGCGGATGGCAAAAAGCAATAATAAAGACCTGAGTGACGTCAACTTCTTCTATCTATATATGTTTGCTTTTTATTTGGAATGTAAATAAAATGATAAAGATTGAAATTGAAGACATTTAACGATAAACATTAAAAAGAGATATATCTCCTGTCAATTGAAATTCAATTTCAACATTCAATATTCATAATATGTCAATAAACTGGTTTAGTTGGTTAAGATTTCCACTCTCTCAAGCAACAACAATAATAATAATTGTCATTTGGCTTGAGTGATATTGAATGTCTTTGGAAGATTGGAATATAAAATAAAATAGGGAACCTTTTCATTTTGTTTATTTTGCTCGTAAAGTAAATATAGGCGGATCTGCACGTAAAAGCAAATAGCATGTACCATGCATTGCTAAACAAACATAATTTATTTTATTTCATTTTAAACACAAGACATTTACTTTCCACTCCTAAATGAATTAACATTTACAAGCGACGTGTAACCTTGAACTTTTATAGTCTGTCTGGTGAATACAGTTTAGTGAGAATTATTCATAAACGCGGATTACAAAAATACAACAACAAAGGCCAGAGTGACGCCAACTTCGATCTATCTATAGATAGTATGCAGATGACGTCACTCAGGTCTTTGTTATTGTTTTTTGCCATCCGCGTTAATGGGTAATGCTCACTGAACTGTATTAACCCGACTATAACCGTTCATGGATACACACAGTTTTGTGTGTTAATCCGTTATACTTCCGGATGGCAATGTTGTGAACTCCTTGGCCAAGCGCAATCTATCTATACGAGATAGAAGTAGGGTTGGACGAATTCAATCTCTCTAGGGGGCGGGGACATACACTCCTCGAAATTGGGTGAGAGGAGACACTGTGTGGTAGCGGCTTCGGTCGAGAACCTGCCTAACGGCAAAATCGCTTCATCAGTGGGGACTTTCCCCCTGTCCAACATGTACCCGATTTGGGACGAACCCGAAACCGCAAAGCATCTAGTTGAATAGTGTGCTGTTGACGAAGCCTCCGGGCGGGTTTGCGACGGTGCACGAGTGCGGTAAAGACTTTGCTGATTGTGTCGATCGTCATAACATAGTAGTGTGAGCACCATTAGAAGCTGCTGCCCTAGCTTTGGTTGTGGTTGACGCCTGGGTTATTCCAGTCCACCCTTGAATTAGATCCTAAAGACAAAGTTATCCTATGGGATGAATAAAGGGAATTTATTTTATTATTATTTTCATTATTAAAATGAATCACCTCTATCAAATTAATATAGACACAAGAAAAGGACAAATTGAGACTGAGAGATGCAGGGACAGAGATAAAGAGTCATTCATTTAAAGGCTTAGAGAGACATAGAAACACTTTGAGAGATAGACTTTAAGAAATAGAGATACATATCATCAACTCCTACATTATTGTTGAAGTTGATCATAATTAATTATGTTTGAAATATTATAGAAAGGTAGATTGATAGATTGATAGATTGATAGATAGATTGGCGGATATGTATATATATATATATATATATATATATATATATATATATATATATATATATATAAACGTAGCAGCGCACGGAAAAATGGGACTCAAACTTGAGACCCATTGGTCCTAGCGCGAGTGTCATACTATCACAAGACGACTGCTCTATCTAAAAAAGACGAGCTTTTAGATAGCGCATTATCCACTAAACGTGCTCAAAGCGCTTTACAATGGGTCACTCACTGACCAACAGCAACACGTAACATGTAGGACGAGACATGACGCCTGTTAGGCGAGAATAGAATTTTTTCAGATAGAGACATCGCTGATAACGATCAGGTACTCATTTTACACCTGTATGCGGTGAGAGAACGTGAGTAACGAGCCTTTTCCAAGGACTCAACTATGCGATGAGCGAGGTTTGAACCCAGAACCCAGGACCTTCTGATCATACCACTAGACCACATGGCCGCACATAGAAAAATACCCTGACTGTGTTGGAATTTAAAAGTTTCTCTGGTGATTCGAAAGTGTCCATTTCTTTGAAAGTGTTAACTCATTATCGAGACTCGAACCCAGGACCTTCGATCCGAAACGAGTGCCAGACCACTAGACCACACAGACGCACAATCTACTACCCCAATGAAAATTATATGTAAATGTATCGGGTAAAATCAATGGGGAATTATGACTTCTACCATCCTAAATCGATATCTCAGACTGCCAAGTGGAGTAAATATAGCCCTAATCAGGAGTGAGTGAGAATTTACCCACGCACTTGCAAAAGGCATTTTTTTGTGCGGCTATGTGGTCTTGTGGTATGCCACTCGCTTTCGGGTCGGGCGGAAGGTCCTGAGTTCGAATCTCGCTCGGTGCATAGTTGATTCCTTGGAGAAGGCACTTTAATCACGTTCTCTCACCGTACTCTGGTGTAAAATGAGTACCTGGCCATTAACAGAGTTGTCTTTGTCCGAAAAAAAATTGTTATATCGCCTAAAAGGCGTCATGTCCCGTCCTACATGTTAAATGTTGGTGTTGGCCAGGGACCCATTATAAAGCGCTTTGAGCACGTTTAGTGGATATTGCGCTATCTATATAAAAGCTCAATTTTTAATAAATTTTTTTGTTATTATTTCAGTTTACCAGAAAATATTTACTTCACTTACAGATAGAACGAAGTTGACGTCACTCAGGTCTTTGTCAATGTATTTTTGCCATCCATCTTTCTTAGTAATTCTCACAAAACTGTATTAACCTGACTATAAACGTTTAAGGTTACACTTAGTTTTGTGTGTTGGTCCGTTATACATCCGGATGGCAATGTTGTGAGCTTCTTAGCCAAGAGCATACTATCTAATCTTTTTGCCCTTCTGCCACGACATCATAAGATATCGTCACCTAGGCATTCCACAAAGGAATATAGATAATTCATCAAACAAGCTGTCTGATGTCTACACAGCCCCCACTTAATTTTCTCAAACAGTATCTGCTGGTAGTCATCGTTATCTTATAGCCTGACACTAGAATCCACTAGGACTTATAGTTTGACGTCATTTACTGTTGTTTTTTTTTTTTTTTGCACCACCAAGTGAGTTGTCGTTTGTAGTGCTCAAGGAAACAAGGGCTCCCGTAGGTTGACCTATGGAATACAACTCACGATTTGTTTTCTTTTGTGGTCAAAGACTTGTCTTTTGACGTCATTGTTTGGTTAGTGCCAAGCTATAAGTTAACGACGGCTACGATCTGCTCCCATATTTGTAACTGAAATAAATTGAGCTTTTATATAGAGCACCACTGAACGTGCTCAAAGCGCTTTTCAAGGGGTCCCTAACCAACAGCAACATTTAACATGTAGGACGGGACGTGACGCCTGTTAGGCGATATTACAATTTTTTTTCGGAAAGAGACAACACTGTTACCAACCTGGCACTCATTTTACACCCCCAGTACTGTAAGAGAATGTGAGCAAAGAGCCTTTTCCAAAGACTCAAATATGCGCCGAGCGAGGGTCGAACTCAAGACCTTCCGATCCGAAAGCGAGTGTCATACCACAAGACTACATAACCGTAAATACTTTTTTTTCTGGATTCTAATTCAATATATTATAGGATATAAGAATCAGATCTCAATACGTCACGTAAATGATTTCTAACTAAAATCTAAAAAGACTTTTTGGCATTGAAAAGTCGACTATAGTCACATGGTTGATGTGGGAATGTGAGTACTGCTGTACTCTTGAAAAACACATATTTATAAATTTGGCCATAAAACTCGTCCTCCAAATATCCAATGATTTAAATGACCCTCGTCTTAGCAAAAACGTTCAAACCTGGGACTTCGCCTTCGAAGGCGAAGTCCCAGGTTTGAAAGTTTTTGCTAAG
Organism: Berghia stephanieae; assembly: GCF_034508935.2. Lineage (NCBI taxonomy): Eukaryota > Metazoa > Mollusca > Gastropoda > Nudibranchia > Aeolidiidae > Berghia > Berghia stephanieae. The sequence goes on along the minus strand of NC_088370.1, from coordinate 19,605,071 downwards.
ACGAGGGTCATTTAAATCGATCGATGTTTGAATGAAGAGTTTTATGGCCAAATTTATAAATGTGTGTTTTTTCCAGAGCACGACAGAGTAGTAAAACAATGACTGTAACCAGCATGTATTCTATATTGTCGATATCGGCTCAACTGAAATCATCATAATATGGACCAACACGACAAGGCGTTTGCTATTATTGGGCGAATTAAGAGTTGCCAGATTGTTGTTTTAATGCCATTTTAATATTGTGATCCTCCGTCTCAAAGAGTATTAAAATAAAATATATAAAATTTTTATATAGCGCAATATCCACTAATGTGTTCAAAGCTCTTAACAAGTCGGAATAATCTAAATGCTAGAAATTGAGAACATGTAGCCACAAACATTGAACTTGGGGTTAATTTTCAGATATTAGTTACAGTGGGTTCTTCTTCTTCTTCTTCTTCTTCTTCTTCTTCTTCTTCTTCTTCTTCTTCTTCTTCTTCTTCTTCTTCTTCTTTCTTCCTTCTTCTTCTTCTTCTTCTTCTCTCTTCCTTCTTCCTTCTTCCTTCTTCCTTCTCCTTCTTTCCTTCTTCCTCTTCCTCTTCCTCTTCCTCTTCTCTCTTCCTCTTCCTTCTTCTTCTCTTCTTTCGTTCTTCTCTTCGTCTTCCGTCTTCTTTCTCTCTTCTTCTTCTTCTTCTTCTTCTTCCTTCTTCCTTCTTCTTCTTCTTCTTCTTCTTCTTCTTCTTTTTCAAGCTTATCTCGCATTTTTGCAGGATTGCCATAATAAATGCCACATCTCCATGTATCTCGGTTCATAGCATCATCTTCCTGCAGGCCCATTTTTTTTTTCATGTATCGTTATTTACCCTATCCAACAATCAAGTCTTTGGGCGTCCCTTTTTCCTCTTTCCCGCTATTTGTAAGTCCAATACTTTCCTTCTCGCTTTCTCCTCTCGCGTCTCTTAACGTGTCCGAACCATTTCAATATATCTTCTCTCATCTTTATTGATATGGTCTAGAATAAATACAATTGCTAACATTGTAAAAAAAGAACCCAAAAATCCATTTTCTCGTCCTTTTAATTCTACATTCACTTTCTAGGGTCCGATTCACCTTAAAATAATATCGTTTTAGAAATGTAGGTCAGATTTTTGGCCACAATATCCCCAGCACAAAAGTTGGTGAATATCATGTCATATTATAGACAACGTAATTATCTATCCAGTTTTCATCAGATTCATGGAACATATTATTGATTATATTTTGCCATTTAATTTGTTTAAATATTTTTAAAATGAGATTTTATATATAGCGCAATATCCACTAAATGTGTTCAAACTGTTTTACAATGGAGCCCTGGTCAACAGCAACCTTTAACATTAAGGACAGGACATGAGGCCTGTTAAGCGATGTTACAATTATTTCGGACAGAGACAACGCAGTTAACGGCCAAGTACTCATTTTACACTTGATTACGGTGAGAGAATGTGAATAAAGATTCTTCTCCAAGGACTCAACTATGCGCCAAGCGAGGCTCGAACCCAGTACCTTCAGATCGGAAAGCGAGTGTCATACCACAAGACCACATAGCCACACTTAACCACATATAAATAAACTGATTATTGATCTAACATAAAAGCGTGAAAAATCCTGGCATACGAATGTTATCACGAACATTTCGACTGTAATTATCTATTACTATAACTAGTATTATGACGTGAGCGAGTTAGTGACGCTTGGTGAGTACTTTAGGTGAGTAGAATGGGGACAATAAATAGCCTGGTCCGTATTCTGTATGTATTAGCATTACATTGTTGGGGGGCTCTTATTTTATACTGGACAATCGGAGAGGTAAGTAGACTGGCTTTAGATAATCTATGGAATATATCTGTAAATTCGATGGGGATTTTTATTTTTCAATACAAAACGTTAGTTATGAAGTATTGCTAGTTAGACAGACAGTAAACAATTCTTTTTTTAACTTGAGCTTTTATATAGCGCAATATCCACTAAACGTGCTCAAAGCGCTTTACAGAGGGTCCCTAACCAACAGCAACACGTAACATGTCGAGAGAGACACAACGTCTGTTCGCGATATTACATTCTTTTTTTCCGACAGAAACACCGCTGTTATTTACGGACAAGTACTCATTTTACATCTGATTACGGTGAGAGAAAGTGAGTAAAGAGCTTTTTCCAAGGAATCAAATAAGAGCCGAGCGAGCAATGCTCGAACCCAGGACCTTCCGATCCGAAAGCGATGAGTGTCATATCACAAGACTACATAGCCACACAATAAACGAGAAAAAAAAATAGAAATCAAAATTTCATGTTCAAATTTTGCAAGGTGATATTATGATTATTATCGAGCTAGGTAATTTTAGAAGACTTTTGAAAAGATTCCTATCGATAGTATGCGCTTGGCTAAGGAGCTCACAACATTGCCATCCGGAAGTATAGCGGACCAACGCACAAAATTTTGTGTAACCATGATCGTTTATTGTCAGATTAATACCGTTTAGTGAGAATTACTCATAAACGCGGATGGCAAAAAAAAAAAAACAAACAAACAAAGACCTGAGTGACTTCAACTACGAACTATCTATTAGCCATACTATCTATTCAGACAATCTTTTGAGTTGTAATAGTATTTGCATTTTGTGTTACCTATTTTGCCTTTGTATGTGTATCATGGACTGAAAAACAAACAAAGAAGTCCTGAGAAGGATCGGAATAAAATCACCAATTCTTCTTCAAACTGTAAAGAAATTGAAACTGAACTATTTTGGCCACACGACTCGCCACGAATCATTAGAAAAGCACATTCTGCAGACAAGGGTAGACGGCAAGAGAGGAAGAGGTAGACCAACAAGAAGCTGGGAACAAGATATATGTGAATGGCTGGGAATGACAGCAACTCAAGCAAGTAGACTGGCGGAAAACCGTAATCTGTTTCGCAAGAAAGTTCGGGAAGCAACGTCCTACGCGGGATCAGCTGACTAAATGATGATGATGATGATGTGTAGCGCCGTAGAGAACAGTGTGGATTCTGTGCGTTGAATAAATTATTTATACATAAAATTACATTCTTTGTTTCATGAAGCACGTTGCTGATTTATATACACTAATGTGTCATTTCATATTATGATCACTGTTTAGTTTATTTAACTAGAAACGATTAATCAAATATATTTTTGCAAAAATGTTTGTGTAGGACACTTCCGATTGGCATTTTCCATTGTTATTATCATCATCATCATCATCATCATCATCATCACAATGATCATCACCATTATTGTTATTTTTACGCAGCACGCAGACTGAGCTAAGCGAGATGATTTTCTCAATGATACAAACCTATGAGGTTCTTCTTTTTTTAAATTGTATCTCTGACTACGAAGGGAAACAAGTCCACCTTTTCTGCTACACTGCCCCCAACCCCAACAAAAAAAAAAAAAACAAAAAACAAAAAAAAAACAAACAATTTCTTTAAATCCCAAAACAACCCGCCCGACCCCCAATAAATCCCGGATCTCTTCCCTAGATATCGGGCAGTTCAAAATTATTGGAGGAAAAAAAGCCAAGTTAATCCTTCTTGTCCTCATTTCAAAAGCTTTGAGATTAATGTCAAAGCTTGACCTGTCAATTACCTGTAAATAATAACATTTTTTTTCATCTTAAAAAAAACGTTCTTTGTTACAATATATTTCAATGCTAAATTTTGTAGATATTTTCTTATTGTGACATTTATATATATATATTATATATATATATATATATATATATATATATATATATATATATATATATATATGCTATGTGTGTTATTTCACGTTCCAATGAATTTTACTGGTAAGATAAGGATTAAGGTTTGGAACTTTGCCTACCGTTTTATGTTGTCTGGTAAATCTTTAATTCATTGCACGTGGAGTTCGATTTCAATAGATAGTATGAGTTTGACTAAGAAGCTCATAACATTGCCATCCGGAAGTATAACGGACTAACACACGCAAACTATGTGTAACGTTTATAGTCTGGCTAATACAGTTTAGTGAGAATTACTCATAAACGCGGATGGCAAAAAAAAAAAATAACAAAGACAGGAGTGACGTCATTTTCAGATCTTATCGTTGTGCTCGTCAATCTTTTTTTTTTTTTTTGAAATCGTACCCATTTCAACATTTACTTAAACGTTGGTGGAATACACTCCAGCCGACATAGCGTGCGGCTATGGTGAATACATTCCAGCGTACATAGCGTCCGGCTATGGTGAATACACTCCAGCCTACATAGCGTGCGGCTATGGTGAATACACCCCAGCCTACATAGCGTGCGGCTATGGTAGAATACACCCCAGCCTACATAGCGTGCGGCTATGGTGAATACACTCCAGCCTACATAGCGTGCGGCTATGGTGAATACACCCCAGCCTACATAGCGTGCGGCTATGGTGAATACACCCCAGCCTACATAGCGTGCGGCTATGGTAGAATACACCCCAGCCTACATAGCGTGCGGCTATGGTGAATACACTCCAGCCTACATAGCGTGCGGCTATGGTGAATACACTCCAGCCTACATAGCGTGCGGCTATGATGAATACACCCCAGCCTACATAGAGTGCAGCTATGGTAGAATACACCCCAGCCTACATAGCGTGCGGCTATGGTGAATACACTCCAGCTACATAGCGTGCGGCTATGGTGAATACACCCCAGCCTACATAGCGTGCGGCTATGGTGAATACACCCCAGCCTACATAGCGTGCGGCTATGGTAGAATACACCCCAGCCTACATAGCGTGCGTCTATGGTGAATACACTCCAGCCTACATAGCGTGCGGCTATGGTGAATACACTCCAGCCTACATAGCGTGCGGCTATGGTGAATACACCCCAGCCTACATAGCGTGCGGCTATGGTGAATACACCCCAGCCTACATAGCGTGCGGCTATGGTAGAATACACCCCAGCCTACATAGCATGCGGCTATGGTGAATACACGCCAGCTACATATCGTGCGGCTATGGTGAATACACCCCAGCTACATAGCGTGCGGCTATGGTGAATACACCCCAGCTACATATCGTGCGGCTATGGTGAATACACTCTAGCCTACATAGCGTGCGGCTATGGTAGAATACACTCCAGCCTACATAGCGTGCGACTATGGTAGAATACACCCCAGCATACATAGCGTGCGGCTATGGTGAATACACTCCAGCCTACATAGCGTGCGGCTATGGTGAATACACCCCAGCTACATAGCGTGCGGCTATGGTGACTGCACCCCAGCTACATAGCGTGCGGCTATGGTGAATACACCCCAGCTACATAGCGTGCGGCTATGGTAGAATACACCCCAGCTACATAGAGTGCGGCTATGGTGAATACACCCCAGCCTACATAGCGTGCGGCTATGGTGAATACACTCCAGCCTACATAGCGTGCGGCTATGGTGAATACACCCCAGCCTACATAGCGTGCGGCTATGGTGAATACACCCCAGCTACATAGCGTGCGGCTATGGTGAATGCACCCCAGCTACATAGCGTGCGGCTATGGTGAATACACCCCAGCTACATAGCGTGCGGCTATGGTAGAATACACCCAGCTACATAGCGTGCGGCTATGGTGAATACACCCCAGCCTACATAGCGTGCGGCTATGGTGAATACACTCCAGCCTACATAGCGTGCGGCTATGGTGAATACACCCCAGCCTACACAGCGTGCGGCTATGGTGAATACATCCCAGCCTACATAGCGTGCGGCTATGGTAGAATACACCCCAGCCTACATAGCGTGCGGCTATGTGAATACACTCACCTACATAGCGTGCGGCTATGGTGAATACACCCCAGCCTACATAGCGTGCGGCTATGGTAGAATACACTCCAGCCTACATAGCGTGCGGCTATGTCGTCTTGCGGTATGACACACCCTTTTGGATCGAAAGGTCATGGATTCGAGCGCATAGTTCAGTCATTTGAAACTGTTATTTACTCATATTTTGTCACCGTACTCAGGTGTAAAATAAGTACCTGTCCGTTAACTCTCACCTTACTGATCCTTTTCATTATTTTCCCAAAATGACAGGCTTACTCAGCAGACAAATTGATTTTTACAGAAGCTCTGTACAAAACAATTTTATGTTCTTATTAATTGAACAAAGAACATTCTTCAAAGTTTGTGATGTACAAAAAAATCTGAATAAGAAAAGTGTATGATAAGCGTTGCTGTTGGCTATTAGGGGCCCTTTGTAAACCGCCTTGAGCACGTTTAGTGGAGATTGCGCTATGTACTTACTTACTTATCCGAACCAGCGACCACCTGAGCTCTCGCTTTTTGGTCTTGTGCCTTGACCTAGAAGTTAGCCGTCTTCTGTAGTTGACATTGCGCTATATAAAAGCTTAATGTTTATAACCAGAAAATCACAGTTCTATTTTTAGACGCGTCAGATCAAGTTACAATAATTCTGATTTCATGTGACGGTTCAATCCAAACGTCCAATGATCACAGATCCCATTGATTGATACGTCTCGGCTTACGAAGGCCGATGTTTATACGTCGGGATTGTAAGGATAAAATCAAAAGGCTCAATGAAAAGTCCTTGCCTTTTCTGGCGGTCTCGATCACAAATCGCATTGACACTGCCTAAACGTTACCTTGTATGCCTACAGCTAAAAAAATGAAAGCTATATGATATATATATATATATATATATATATAATATATATATATATATATATATATATATATTGAATCCGTGTTGTATACAAATATGGTACGAATAGTCCTCGACATGTAGCAATGGAGCGAATTGATATTTTAATATTTACCACAATGTTGGAGTCAGTCTACATCGATGTTTCAGGCCTTTTCAGCCATCGTCAGGACCGTGTGTTACATGAGTCATCAGGAGCACACAGTCCTGACGATGGCTGAAAAGGCCTGAAACATCGATGTAAACTGACTCCAACATTGTGGTAAATATTAAAATTATATATATGTGTGTGTGTGTGTGTGTGTGTGTGTGTGTTTCTGTGTATGTATATAATATATATATATATATATATATATATATATATATATATACATATATATATGTATATACACAGACACAGTTGGGTGAGGTTCTTGACCTTCCAGAGTGGGCAGGGAGGTACTTACTTGTCTTCTATCTCCCTATATCTGTTTTCTAACTAGCTTTCTGTCTTTGTCTTGGAATGAGATTACTTAGTTTTGTCCTGACCCTGACCGGAGTCATTGGCTGGGAGGAAAACAGTCGTCGAATGTATTGTTTTAGTTTTGGGAGATAATATTTTTTCCTTTTAAATTATCTCTCTGTTACGTATTGTATCTTTTTTTTCGAACCTATGATTTGTAAACATTTGACCGTGTTCCTCTTTGGGCCTGTGCTTGTGTCTGTGTGAGATTTTAGGTGATCTCAAACCATGCACAATGATAGTATGCTCTTGGAATCTGCATCTCTTCCCTATTTCTGCCATTTCCATTTGTCTTAATTTTCTTGTGCGCTTTTCATTGTAAATCTATGTTATTTCCTGTCCCATTTTCTTCCTTTTTACTGGCGCTGAAATATCCAAATGTGTTGCAAGCGCCGTAAAACCATTAAAAACAAACAAACATATATACAGAGAGAACGAGAGAGAGAGAGAGAGAGAGAGAGAGAGAGAGAGAGAGAGTGAGAATGTGTGTGTGTGAGAGAGAAAGAGAGAGAGAGAGAGAGAGAGAGAGAGAGAGAGAGAGAGAGTTATTAATTATAAGATTCTTTCATCTCTTTGTATTTATTAAACAAGATATTTTTATCGTGCCCAATACGAGCTGGATTGAGCAAATAGTATACTGCAATCGTTGAATACAATTTTTATTCAACGGGTTCAAAGCATTATTCAAAGATTACTGTTTACTAAGAAATATAGGATTTTCCAGTGATAGGGGTGTATTACTATTATCATCATCATCATCATCATCATCATCATCATCATCATCATCATCATCATCATCATCATTGCCTTTTTCACCCTGGGTCAGGGTATAGGCCACAGACAAACAGTTTCCATCCTTCTCTATCCTGAGCCAACTTTTTTATCTCATTCCAGGTCTTACCACTTCTCTGTATATCAGCTTCTTTAATTCTTCTCCATGTTCCTCGTGGCCTTCCCCTTGATCTTCTGCCCTGAGGTATTGACGATAATAATAATAATAATGATAATAATAATAATAATAATAATATATAATAATATAATAATAATAATAATAATAATAATAAAAATAAAAAAATATAATTAATAATAATAATAATAATAATAATAAATAATGATAATACTAATAATAAATATAATTAAAATAAACACATACACAGTAACAGATTATATAAAAACCCTTTATATTTACATTATGCAATGATAATCTAACAATAATAGATTGAATACTTTCACGGTCAATTGACCAATGCTTTCTCGCTGACCACTTACATGAGTCGTTAACCCGCTGTCTCGTCGAATTAATCACCTGTCACTGCCCGCCACGCTCCAAGAATTATGTAACCTTATGTTTTAATATTGGTATAGATGAATTAAATAATTAGTGCTTCACGGGCACTGTTTGAGGGGGATTGGAGTCCTGTATGGTTATGGTAATGGTTGGATAATAAACAACATACGGTCAGGGTTTCAACGTGCCTATTACTAAAGAATCAATGAATATAGAGGGGGGGGGGGGGAAATAAGTATTGAACTTTTATATAGCGCAATATCCACCAAACGTGCGCAAAGCGCTTTACAAAGGGTCCCTGTCCAACAAAACGTCACTTTCAGGTACTCATTTTACACTTTAGTTCGGTGAGAAAATGTGAGTAAAGAGCGTTTTTTTTTTTTTGTTTTTCAAGAATGACCCCTGCACCTTTAATTATTTCTCCATGATTCTTTGCCAGGTTTCTTTGGGTCTTCCCCACTTTCTCTTCCCATCTGCTGTCCAGTACAACAGGCCTGTCTTGGGAAGTGGCCCTTTTTTTCCATTCTGGCCACATGGCCCAGCCAACGTCATCTTCTTCTTCTTTTTATTTGGCTTTCAATGCTAGTGCAATCAGCTTTCTTTAATAGATCCACTGTTTTTATTTATGTAGGCCAAAATAAGTTTAAAATTATTTTTTTAAGACACTTGTTTTGACAGATTACTGGTCTACGTGTTATTTAAATTTTTGTTTATTACTTTTTCAATTAGACTGTTCACCCTGTTGCGCTCTTCCACTTTTTTGGTTTCAATACGCTTCAACAGTCGTAACGCCACTTCCCTCGTAGTGACGCATGGTAACTTAGCAACTGGCTCTAAACTATCGGAACAATGGCGGACGCCCTTATGAAATATTTCTCCGACGAGCAGAAAAGCGCATCCAGAAGAAAAAAAAAACCCATAAATCTGATCATGTTTTGACTTTTACACATTCTGATCGCATGAAGAATAAAAAGGACCGATTTTCTTTGTTTAGAACCACGATGGCAGCCGTTGCTGGGCGATGTGACATCAGACTATCGAATCCAATTGCAGCTAGATTAGGCTTGTAACCCTCTTCTTACCACCTACAGCAAAATCGTCACATTTGTTAGCCCTCAATATACATTTTTTTCTTATTCAAATATATTTTGTTCATCACAATTATCTTTTGTTTAACTCACTCAACCCTAACACCGACTATATCGGTAGTTTACCCGGGTTACTTTTACCCCATGCCTACTTATTACATTTTTCTGAGACAAATTATAGGCGTAGTATCAAAGCTAATGTTTTTCGATTTTTGCATGTTAATAATAGTTGAATAAAACTATCTATATATATGTACATGCTCATTTTTAATACATTTTTTTTTTCCAATTTAGAACAGTAACAAAAATCTTTAGGATTGAGTGAGTTAATTAAAAAGAACATAAAGTTGTTTTGTAGAGATATTGCTTGAGTTTAAAAAAATGTATTTTTCTGCTAGGTAAGCCTGACATTTTATTTGGGAAAATGCTGACAGTCATCGGTAAGGAGAGTGTTGCCAAAATGTTCAATTCCATTTTCAACATTCTGATCACTCCGATATTGATGGTATGCGCTTGGCTAATAAGTTCACAACATTGTCACCCGGAAGTATAACTGGCCAACACACAAAACTATGTGTAGCCATGATCGTTTATAGCCTGGTTAATGCAGCTTAGTGAGAATTACTCACAAATGCGGATGGCAAAATACAATAACAAAGGCTTGAGTGGCGTCATCTTCGTTCTATCGATAACACGGTGAGTCATATTCATATATTCATGCATCATTTACATCATCTGGTTGTATCTACAACTAAAATTGACCACAAACTCTTCAGTAGGCAATATTATTTCTCAGTCCAGCGATCCATGAACAAATTAGCGGATTAAGAAGGAGAGAATTGCAACTAGTTAAATAGTTCTACACGTCCTAATACTGTCGTACTTCGAAGAAAATGTATTTTACAAAATTTAGCCAGAAAATTATTCCTTCAAATAATATTGATCAATTAAAATAACCCTCATCTTTTCGAAAACTATCATAACTTGGAATTCAATTCGTAGTCTTTTGAGAGTTGGGTTTGTTTAAACAACATGTTATTTTTATTGATTTGACGAGTTTTCTGGCCATCTTTAAAAGAAAAATGATGTGCTATTTTAGTATAAACGGCAGAATAGAACCTGTGCATCAAAGGTAGCAAAGACAACAATCTATAGATAGAATGCGCTATGCGCACAGGATTGTCACGAACATTGCCATCCGAGTTTGAGTTGTACACACTAAACTCTATTAACCATGAACTTTTATAAGTTGGTTATCACAGTTTGTGAGACACTCATACGTCCGGATGGCAATGTTGTGAACTCCTTGGCCAAGCGCATTCTATCTATAGTATTATTTGTTTTGGGTTTCAATTAGTTTATTTGTTTTGACTCCTATAGATAGTATGCGCTTGGCTAAAAAGCTCATAACATTGCCATCCGGAAGTATAATGGATCAACACACAAAATTGTGTGTATCCATGAACGTTTATAGTCGGTTAATACAGTTCAGTGAGCATAACTCATGAACGCGGATGGCAAAAAACGATAACAAAGGCCGGAGTGACGTCATCTTCGATCTATCTATAGATAGTATGCGCTTGGCTAAGAAGCTCATAACATTGCCATCCGCAATTATAACGGACCAACACACAAAATTCTGTGTATCCATGAACGTTTATAGTCGGGTTGATACAGTTCAGTGAGCATTACTCATGAACGCGGATGGCAAAAAAAAACAATAACAAAGACCTGAGTGACGTCATCTTCGATCTATCTATAGATAGTATGCGCTTGGCTAAGAAGCTCATAACATTGCCATCCGCAATTATAACGGACCAACACACAAAACTCTGTGTATCCATGAACGTTTATAGTCGGGCAGTTCAGTGAGCATTACTCATAAACGCGGATGGCAAAAAAACAATAACAAAGACCTGAGTGACGTCATCTTCGAACTATCCATAGTGGGTCGAGAGATCACTTGCTGTGTCTTCTATCCTCCTATATTATCTTATTTCCAACTTTATTTTTAAAAATTTGTCTGAATGAGATTACTTAGTTGTGTACTGGCTCTGACCGGAGTCCTTGACTGGGAGGGAAACAATCAAATGTAAAGTCATAATTTTGGAGATGGCGTTCTTTTTCCTTAAGAAATCACCTATGTTATAATGTACTGTAATATCTTATCTTTTGTTTTTGAATATACCCGGAAGCATATGAATGTATTCCTTCTAATGGGATCCTATTCCGGTGTCTGAATGAGACTTCTAGGTGATCTTAAACTCATCCCGAAATAAGACCTGTTCGATGCGCACGGTGACTCGTCTTATCACAAACTTCAAGCAATCTTATTTATCACAAACTTCAAGCAATCTTAAACGTGATCAATGACCGAATGGGTGAGAGTGATCGTGAAAAGTTCTGGTACCAATGTTTTGTTCTTGATTGAAGCAAGGTTACACACATTTCCCCTTACTACTCCGGTCTGAATGAGTACCTGGATATAGGCAGTGACGGATATTGAAAGGTCGTTAGTATAAAAAATAAGCAAAACTGATTTTAACCTTGAATGAAAATTTCAACATATTATAATATATTCACAGTTATAAAATACCGTTTTGACACGGTTGATAGCAAATAAATTCGTTGAAATTCTTCTCAACTATTGGGAGCAAACACTCAGCTACATGATAATTCTTGGAGTTAATTGTAGATCGATATAAACATCGCTACACATACAATACTTACGCAGGTTTTGGTGGACACGTCGCTCTGACCATAGCGATCCCGTATTATCATTTTCCTAGTACTTAAGGAAGTCGTTAAAAATGGTATTAAGTCGGCATGAACCTAATGCCACTATTGAATGTGATGCTTACCTCACTCAATCCTAGAGATTTTTGCTACTTTTCAAAATTAGAAAAAAAATGTATTAAAAATGAGCATGTACATAGATAGTTTTATTCAACTACCATTAATATGTAGAAATTAAGAACATTAGCTTGGATACTACGCCTATAATTTGTCTCAGAAAAATGTAATAAATTTATAGGTATGGGGTAAAAGTATCCGCGCGTATACTTCGGATATAATCGGTGTTAGAGTTGAGTGAGTTAAGGGGAGGTATAGATAGAATGCGCTTGGCCAAGGAGTTCACAACATTGCCATCCGGAAGTATAGCGGACCAACACACAAACTCTGTGTAACTATGAACTTTTATAGTCTTGTTAATACAGTTTAGTGAGAACAACTCACAAACGCGGATGGCAAAAACAATAACAAAGGCCTGAGTGACGTCATCTGCATACTATCTATTGAAAAATATCCGCATTTCAGCATCTTAGCTAGGTTTATGACTTTTAGAGGCCATGAATAACAAAATAAATCATCATATACTATATGGGGTATCCGAGCATTTTGGTAAAACACTTCGGCTTTCAGTTGAAACAAATTCCTTCATTTAGGAGATCGAATGGAAGCTTCAATGTAATAAACAAAAAAAGATATTGTGGACGTTTCGGGTGTTTCCTTTATCAATAAAACACTATGAATGAAATATTAAAGACGAATGAGTGAAGATTTCTTACATTTCTGATTCTTCTATAATGTTTCATTCATCGTGTTTTGTTGATACAGGGGAAACACGAAACGTCCACGTTATCTGTATTCATTTATTAAATTAAAGCTTTTGAAAAATATAATATAATTCCCTTTATTAGTCCCCATGGCGAAAATTGTCTTTACGGTGTATTTTAAGGGAAGAATGGAATAACCCAAGCGTCAGCCGCAGTGTAGCGCCGCAAAGTGAGGTAGGGCGAGGTGACTTGCTCAAGGCCACACAGCACAGCGGCGGGTGATCGAACTCGGTACCTTTCGGATACGAAGCAAAGACCGTTCAATTTTTTATTACTATCTATTTCTTCAATCTTCAAGCAGTTACATTTTTATTATAAATTTAGGAGAGCAAGTTTTGTTTCCTAGTCCTACAAAATTCCTATAGATAGAATGCGCTTGGCCAAGGAGTTCACAACATTGCCATCCGGAAGTAAAACGGACGAACACACAAACTCTGTGTAACCATGAACTTTTATAGTCTGGTTAATACAGTTTAGTGAGAACAACTCACAAACGCGGATGGCAAAAACAATAACAAAGGCCTGAGTGACGTCATCTTCGAACTACGTATCTATAATGTTTTAGTAACAATTATTATTTTACCTCCGAAGTCTATTATTTCCTTCTCTGGGTTCATACCAACATAATACCCTATTGAGGCGATCGGGAACAAATGACGGTCCGGCCACGGCAAAAATAACATTCTCCGAGTTGCATTGTGTTTTTATGGTTGAGAGACACCCGTGTTTATGAGCGATTGGTTTTTGGAACAACAACGCGGGCGATGAAATCCTGCCTGACCTGTGGCGATATTCGTTGTACTGTTAACACCAAAATTCCGCGGTGGAGGTGGTGGTGTTTACAATTCGTTGCAACTGTGTTTTTCTTTGCCCAAGGAGCAATAGTTACTATCAAGATACAAATTATTTTACAAATTTTTTTTTCCTCATGGATTTTAATTGAATAATAATATAATGAGGTGATTTGACAAGCAAATTTTGAATTAGTATTTTTTTTAGTAATAAATAGGAATTCAATTTTCATTATGAAAACAAGAAATAAACAAAAGACCCCAAAGCTTTCGACAAGACACATTTTAGCTACTTAAAAATTGAGCATTATATAGAGCAAAATCTACTAAATCTGCTCAAAGCGCTTTACAAGAGGTTCCTGGCCAACAGCAACACTTAATATGTAAGACGGGACATGACGCCTGATGGGCGATATTACAATTTATTTCGGACAAAGACACGCTGTTAACGGCCAGGTACTCATTTTACACCTGAGTACGGTGAGAGAATGTGAGTAAAGAACCTTCTCCAAGGAATCAACTATGCGTCGAGCGAGGCTCAAACCCAGGACCTTCCGATCCGAACGCGAGTGTTATACCACTAGACCATTCGCGGCGGAGGTGGTGGTGTTTACATTTCATTGCAATAGTGTTTTTCTTTTGCCAAGGAGCAACAGTTACTAGAGATACAAATTATTTTACACGTTTTTTTTTTCTTATGGATTTTAATTGAAAAATAATATTATGACTTGATTTTACATGCAAATTTTGAATTAGTAATTTATTGATTATCTAAATAGGAATTCAATTTTAATTATGAAAACAATGAATAGATAAAAGACCTCAAAGTTTTTGACAAGACAAGTTTTAGCTAATAATTAGGAATAAGGAATAAAAGGGGCAGGGTAGCTGAGCGGTACGGTCTTTGCTTCGTATCCCAAAAGTACCGAGTTCGATCACCCGCCGCAGCGCTGTGTGGCCTTGAGCAAGTCACCTCGCCCTAGCTCGATTTGCGGCGCTGCACTGCGGCTAACGCCTGGGTTATTTCAGTCTTCCCTTGGAATAGACCCTAGAGACAACTTTCCCCTATGGGATGAATGAAGGGAATTTTAGTAATTTATTTTATTTATTTATTTATTTATTTGTTATGAAAACAATGAAAAAAGAAAATACGCCATAGATTTCGACAAGACACATTTTAGGTAATAATAAGATAGTTGCTTGTCTCAAGTCTCTTTGGTTATCATCAGTAACGTGTTGAACTTGTAGTGTTTGGTCCTGATGAAGTCAAAATGGGCCTGAAATATTAATGTAGGCCAATAAAAATGTGGGGATAATAATAATAATAATAATAATAATAATAATAATAATAATAATAATAATAATAATAATAATAATAATAATAATGATAATGATAATGATAATGATAATAATAATAATAATAATAATAATAATAATAATAATAATAATAATAATAATAATAACAATAATAATAACTATAACAAAAATAATAATAGTAATAATAATGATAATAATAACAATAATAATAACATTAACAATAATAACAATAGTAATAATAATGATAATAATAACAGTAATGATGATAATAATAATAATAATAATAATAATAATAATAATAATAATAATAA
Source organism: Berghia stephanieae (assembly GCF_034508935.2). Lineage (NCBI taxonomy): Eukaryota > Metazoa > Mollusca > Gastropoda > Nudibranchia > Aeolidiidae > Berghia > Berghia stephanieae. Next base: position 19,589,456 of record NC_088370.1, on the reverse strand, counting down.
TATAATAATAATAATAATATAATAATAATAATAATAATAATAATAGTAATAATCATAATAATAATAATAATAATATGATTTTTATTTAATTGTTCATTTTTACAATTTATTTTTAGATTGTAGACTGTACATTAACAATAATTGTTTCAAAGTTACTTCATTCTTATGTGAGATACAATATCTGTTTTCTACGAAAATCATAATAATAATAATATTGATATTACGGAGTCCAATTTAACGACAAAATGTGGTTCTCATTTCTGTGGATTACTCTGTAAATAATGCAAGGATAGAAAAAGTCTGGGATATTTTATACACAAAGACGGAAGGATTGGTCTATACATTCCACACAAATACACATATAAAATGGCGGCTAAAATGAGATTCCGATCTGTCTTGCACAGGTAAAAATACAACTTGCAACCTTGCCTCAAAACGGTATTATGTCGGGGTGACTAAGATGCTAAAAATTGAATTTGTAGCTAGAAATATCAGACTTGGGTTGAGTTTATAAACTTTATTGAAGAGAAGGAATACCATATTTCAGGTTGCTGAATACCAATCATTAATGATTTTCTCCAGTTTAACTTTAATTTGACTTTTTAGCATCTGGGTATTCCCGACATAATACCGTTTTGAGACGTTGGGTCACAATTGTTGGTGTATGGAGTTGTTTTAGATATCTATGATTTTTAAAAAAAATTCATTACTGTCTAAACCAAAAAAAATTCCTTTCTCACTACGGAAAAGTAGAAAATGGTAGGGGCTGCCTGAACCCTATGATCGTGAAAATACTAACGTAAGAGTGATAATGGAGAGGCTTCGTATAGGAACGATGCAGTCAATGGACGTTTCGGGTACAAACCCTTCGTCAGCACAACAATACACAAATTAACAGTACACTGCAACCACGCACCATTGAGTACAGACGATACAAGTTATTTTGCATTTTATTTTATTTTATTTGTTTTCCACGTTAACCCTCTCCTTACCACCTATTGGAAATCGTCACATTTGTTACGATGTAACCGTCATTTTTCTCTTCCAGATTTCATTTCTTTTCGCTATAGTTATAAAAACTTGACATTCTCTAACAGAGCCCATATTGTCGAACAATATTAGTATAAAATGTGCTTGTTGCTTTTCTGTTTGAGTAAGAAATGTCTGTTTTTGTGTCGGGTGGGTGTGAGGTTTTGGGGAAAATTCTGAAAATGGCTGGTAAGGAAAGGGTTAATGTGTGTATTTTTGTGCTGACGAAGAGTTTATACCCGAAACGTCCATTGTCTGTGTCGTTTCTATAAGAAGCCTCTCCATATTTTCACTCTTTCGTTAGTATTTTCTCCTTACCCTGACTTGCCCTAGACAGTCCTATCACATCCTGGGGACTCTCTACTAGCCACTCCCACGCCTCGTTCTGAAAAAAGTCCGCGAAATTAAAGGGGAGGCAAGAGAAAATCAGCTGATCGTTAAAATAGTAACAGAAAAGTGGAGGTGCTCGGCAATGAATGCAAAAAAGACATTTAAAACGCCGTAAAAATGTTTAAAAATCACTTAATGTTATACGAGTAATTACCATCCATAACAACCTGTCAAATTCACATATGTAAGATGCCAAGCCAAAATTAATAATAAAATAATAAAGAACACGATTGACCGTTGACTACACATGCATACGAGTACCAGAAATATTTTGTAAACAATGTAACACAATATAATGTGTAAGTTTCAAAGCAAATGCAACCACAAATAACATCAAAGAACAATGTGGGACTACTGTTTTAATTTCATAAAACCAAACGCATATTTTCTGCCCCGATATTGAACGTGTAGTTAGTATGTATCGTACAAACAACATTCGTTTAGACAGGTAGTCGGGATTCTAGCGCCAGTTTTATTTGGGCAACCGTGATTGGGATTTCACTCAATGCACTTATTATTATTATTATTATTATTATATTATTATTATTATTATTATTATTATTATTATTATTATTATTATTATTATTATTAATATTATTATTATATAATAATGTACATATGCACTTATACACCAAAGACTGCTTTCAACTGATTATTATTATTATTATTATTATTATTATTATTATTATTATTATTATTATTATTATTATTATTATTATTATTATTATTATTATTATTATTATTATTATTATTAATATTATTATTATATAATAATAATAATAATAATAATAATAATAATAATAATAATAATAATAATAATAATAATAATAATAATAATAATAATAATAATAATAATAATAATAAGTGCATTGAGTGAAATCCCAATCACGGTTGCCCAAATAAAACTGGCGCTAGAATCCCGACTACCTGTCTAAACGAATGTTGTTTGTACGATACATACTAACTACACGTTCAATATCGGGGGCAGAAAATATGCGTTTGGTTTTATGAAATTAAAACAGTAGTCCCACATTGTTCTTTGATGTTATTTGTGGTTGCATTTGCTTTGAAACTTACACATTATATTGTGTTACATTGTTTACAAAATATTTCTGGTAGTCGTATGCATGTGTAGTCAACGGTCAATCGTGTTCTTTATTATTTTATTATTAATTTTGGCTTGGCATCTTACATATGTGAATTTGACAGGTTGTTATGGATGGTAATTACTCGTATAATAATAATATAATAATAATAATAATAATAATAATAATAATAATAATAATAATAATAATAATAATAATAATAATAATAATAATAATAATAATAATAATAATAATAATAATAATAATAATAATAATAATCAGTTGAAAGCAGTCTTTGGTGTATAAGTGCATATGTACATTATTTCTTATAATAAATGCTTCAAAACAAAACAAAACAAAACTAAAAAAAAAAAATAAAGAATAAATGAATAAAAATATCTATTTGGGCATTTACTTACATTAATAGTCTTGAAAATCACAATCACAATCCATGAAAATTAAATATCCCATAATCCGAAGAAGACATGAATTTAATCCAAAATCCAACACAGGAATGTATTTTAATAGGAGACAGATATCCTATTAAAACTATAGCATTACTTGCAAACAACAATACCCCACTCTGCGTTTAACGGGCTTGTGGCCGTCACATTGTAAATTGTGACCGCATTAGGGTAATCGGTGTCCTAAAGACTGACATACTGACATACAATCAATGAGAACTATAAAGAATCCATTCTAGAATTCAACTACAAACTGAAAAGCATGATAAATATCACTCTATCAAATAATTTTCTTTGCACAGGTTCACTCACACTCTCCTTTATTGCAAAACATTGATAAGTGAGAAAAAGTTTGTATTTCAATTATAAACTTAATCACATAATCTAAATGATGGAGAATAAAAACAGCTAATTATAAAAAATTTCACAGATCAAGTTATCTATTTGAACTCCGCATATTTAGCTTAATTACTCAATGACCATAAATTTTTTAAACTGCATTGTTTCATTTAAACAAGACCATGACGCTTATGCCTGGACCGGGTATTCACAACTTCTGCATTTGCATTCCACTTTTGAATCGAATTAATCTCTATCTTGTCCGTTTATTTGCAAAGTTTCTGCACTTTATAAATAAGACCATAACGCTTATGTCTGGACTGGGTATTCGCAAATTTTCCTATTGTGTTCCACTTTTCGAATCGAAATAACATCTAGTCTATCCGTTTATTTGCAAAGTTTCTGCACTTATAAATAAGACCATAACGCTTATGTCTGGACCGGGCATTCGCAAATTCTGCTTATGTGTTCCACTTTTCGAATCGAATTAATCTCTATTTTATCCGTTTATTTGCAAAGTTTCTGCATTTTATAAATAAGACCACGACACTTATGTGTTAGATTGTTCGCAAATTCTGCCTTTGTGTTCCACTGTTCGATTAGAATTAATCTCTATTTTATCCGTTTATTTGAAAAGATTCTGCACTTTATAAATAAGACCATAACGCTTATGTCTGGACTGGGTATTCGCCAATTTTCCTATTGTGTTCCACTTTTCGAATCGAAATAACATCTAGTCTATCCGTTTATTTGCAAAGTTTCTGCACTTTATAAATAAGACCATAACGCTTATGTCTGGACCGGGCATTCGCAAATTCTGCTTATGTGTTCCACTTTTCGAATCGAATTAATCTCTATTTTATCCGTTTATTTGCAAAGATTCTGCACTTTATAAATAAGACCATAACGCTTATGTCTGGACTGGGTATTCGCTAATTTTCCTATTGTGTTCCACTTTTCGAATCGAAATAACATCTAGTCTATCCGTTTATTTGCAAAGTTTCTGCATTTTATAAATAAGACCACGACACTTATGTGTTAGATTGTTCGCAAATTCTGCCTTTGTGTTCCACTGTTCGATTAGAATTAATTCTATTTTATCCGTTTATTTGAAAAGATTCTGCACTTTATAAATAAGACCATAACGCTTATGTCTGGACTGGGTATTCGCAAATTTTCCTATTGTGTTCCACTTTTCGAATCGAAATAACATCTAGTCTATCCGTTTATTTGCAAAGTTTCTGCACTTTATAAATAAGACCATAACGCTTATGTCTGGACGGGCATTCGCAAATTCTGCTTATGTGTTCCACTTTTCGAATCGAATTAATCTCTATTTTATCCGTTTATTTGCAAAGTTTCTGCATTTTATAAATAAGACCACGACACTTATGTGTTAGATTGTTCGCAAATTCTGCCTTTGTGTTCCACTGTTCGATTAGAATTAATCTCTATTTTATCCGTTTATTTGAAAAGATTCTGCACTTTATAAATAAGACCATAACGCTTATGTCTGGACTGGGTATTCGCCAATTTTCCTATTGTGTTCCACTTTTCGAATCGAAATAACATCTAGTCTATCCGTTTATTTGCAAAGTTTCTGCACTTTATAAATAAGACCATAACGCTTATGTCTGGACCGGGCATTCACAAATTCTGCTTATGTGTTCCACTTTTCGAATCGAATTAATCTCTATTTTATCCGTTTATTTGCAAAGATTCTGCACTTTATAAATAAGACCATAACGCTTATGTCTGGACTGGGTATTCGCTAATTTTCCTATTGTGTTCCACTTTTCGAATCGAAATAACATCTAGTCTATCCGTTTATTTGCAAAGTTTCTGCATTTTATAAATAAGACCACGACACTTATGTGTTAGATTGTTCGCAAATTCTGCCTTTGTGTTCCACTGTTCGATTAGAATTAATCTCTATTTTATCCGTTTATTTGAAAAGATTCTGCACTTTATAAATAATAATAATTGTTCAAAATTTTATCTCACACCCGATATTACAAGTACAAGTGAGCCAGGTGATGAAGATTGTCAAACAGTGTGACAGATGAAATAGAGAGAGAGAGAGAGAGAGAGAGAGAGAGAGAGAGAGATTCGTTTTTTGTTCAAAATTTCTCTCTCTCTCTCTCTCTCCTCTCTCTCTCTCTCTCTCTCTCTCATATTGCACAAGGTTGTACTATTTTACTATTTATCAAGAACAGCCAAGGTGGCAACCCAGTCTCTGTATAAACTAAGCAAGATGGCAACAGGGACCTCGCTCCTTATCCAATGCCGAAGCTTTAATTTGAGTCAAACGGTTTGGTTAAAAAAAAAATACCCAAAATAAGTTCGTGTGTGATGGAAGTTGAAGTCGGCTTATTATAAAATCGTTTATGGTCTGTTTGGATTACCCTTTTTAAATAGAAAAGGTGAATATAACATAAACTTGAAGAATAGGCAAGCTAAATGAAAATTAAATTGACTGATTAAATGAGTACGCGAGGCTGAGTTGCGAACGACTACTGGGTTCCGACATTCCGATCCCAGTGTCATTCATGTTCACCGTACCGTGTTACTGTCTACACACTACACTGCATTGTTAGTGACTGGTCATGTCTTTTTTGTTTGTATGTTTTACGCAAGCTTAATAAAAATTAAATTGACTGATTAAATGAATACGTGAGGCAGAGTTGCGAACGACTCATGGGTTCCGACATTCCGACCCCAATGTCAGTGTCAGTCATGTTCACCCTACTGTGTTACTGTCTACACACTACACGGCATTGTTAGTGACTGGTCATGCCTTTTTTGTTTGTATGTTTCTTTTAATATGGGTCAATTTACAAAGAATAATAATAGAAATGTTCAAAACAAAAACTAGATTCACTATTACGTGCCTGTAATGAAGTGCTTTCCACAAACCGTGAGCGAGAATGATGGTGGAGGTAATGGCAACCATGTGGGTTTGTTATTGCTTCCTGCCTCCGTCAACCCACGCATCCAGTTGCGTAACCCACGCTGAATCTGACCAACTCACACATCGACCCCATCACGCTACCGTTCCAGTCATACTCCAACCACACAGGAATACAAACGCTACAATTCTCACCATAGATAGTATGCGCTTGGCGAAGAAACTGACAACATTGCAACCCGGAAGTATAACGGACCAACACACAATCTATGTGTCACCTTGTACGTTTATAGTCTGGTTGATACAGTTTAGTGAGAATTACTCATAAGCGCGGATGGCACAACGCAATAAGAAAGACCAGAGTGACGTCAACTTCGATCTCTCTATAAGCAGTATGCGCTTGGCTAAGAAGTTCACAACATTGCCATCCGCAAGTATAACGGACCAACACACAAAACCATGAACTTTTGTTGGTTCTGGTATTTTGTTCCTTTTTTTAAAGCGGTTATATTCATTTTTGTTCAACTATTTATTATTGAGTTGATCGACTTATCATCACGTTCATTGAATGGGAAACGTGGGTGGTAGATGGCAAAAACAATAACAAAGACCTGAGTGACGTCAATTTCGTTATATCTATTAATTACCAAAACGCAACAAAAGTATGACCTCATACGAGTGGCTCGTGTTAAGCAATGTTAATAGGATTCAGTAGTCTGATGTCACGCAACCCAACAACGGCGTCCATCTTGGTTCTAAACAAAGAAAATCATTACTTTTTATTCTTCATGCCTTGTGATCAGAATGTGTAAAAGTCAAAACATGATCAAATTTATGGGGTTTTTTTCCCTCTGGAAACGCTTTTATGCTCGCCGGAGAAATATTTCATACGGGCGTCCGCCATTGTTCCGATAGTTTAGAGCCAGTGTTACTAAGTTACCATGCGTCATAAGGAAGGAAGTGACGTTACGACTGTTGAAGAGTATTGTCCTCCAATATGTTTTATTTTATTGCATCAAAATCCTCCAACATATGACTAGTTTGAGAGGCTGGGTCACACATATATTATTGCCAATATCAAAACATGATCCTTTTTACTTTTGTTTTCCTTTCCCAGAGTGCTGAGTGAGACCAAAGTCAAGATGGAAGTGGGAGCTCTGAAGGACGATTCAAGACCCGCTTTTCCTCGACCTCCAAGTGAGTACAACTTGTGCGGCTATGTGGTCTTGTGGTATGACACTCGCTTTCGGATCAGAAGGTCCTGGGTTCGAGCCTCGCTCGCTCGGCGCATAGTTGAGTCCTTGGAAATGACTCTTTACTCACATTCTCTCACCGTAGTCAGATGTAAAATGAGTATACCGGGTCGTTGACATCTTTATCTCTGTCTGAAAAAAATTGTAATATCGCCTAACAGGCGTCATGTCCCGTCCTTCATGTTAAATATTGCTGTTAGCCAGGCACCCCTTGTAAAGCGCTTTGAGCACGTTTAGTGGATTTTGCCCTGTATAAAAGCTCAATTATTATTATTACAACTTATCACAATGCATACTCTCCTCTTTCTTTTCAATTGACCTCCGATAAAATGTCACATCTGACCTATTGATGACGAAGAGGGCAAATACTCATTGACCGATTGATGATGTAGTACGCAAACAATTATGGAGCTATAAGTGACGTTGAACGCAAACAACTATTGAGCAATTAGTGACGTTGAACGCAAACAATAATTATGGAATTGATCAATGACACAAAGACTCGGGCGTTATGGTCTCGAGTTCACATCATTCCGAATATCGATCGAATATAGTATATTATGTAACCCATTGTGTTTTGTCGGAAAAATCTAGGTGAAGTAAAAAAAATCGACTTAAAAGCTAAAAAAAAAAATGTCCGGAATAGGCTTCAACAGTCATGACGTCATTTCCCTCGTAATGACGCATAGTAACTTAGTAACTGGTTCTAAACTATCGAAACAATGGCGGACGCCCTTATGAAATATTTCTCCGACGAGCATAAAAGTGTATCCAGAGGAGAAAAACATTATAAATATAATCATGTTTTGAGTTTTATACATTCTGATCACATGACATATGAAAAGTTCTAGCCAACATGAAGAATAAAAAGTACGGATTTTCATTGTTTAGAACCACGATGGCCACCGTTGCTGGGCGACGTGACATCAGACTAGTGAATCCAATTAGAAGTTAACTGGAATTTTAGAGACACAACTTTCTCTTCAAAAATAAGTCTTGATATTTCACTCAACTCCATGTGTTATTTGATTATTATTTTTAAACAAATAATAGATTGGGAAGAAACATTCAAATGTATAATCATAGTTTTGGGAGATGATATTTTTCCTCGTAAATAGTCTATCTGTTACGTACTGTTATTTTTTTATCTTTAACAAATGATTTGTAAACAGTTGAGTGTATTCCTCTTAGTGAGGTCTTGTGCTGGTGTCTAGTTGAGATTTTTATGTGAACCCGAACTTAGTACATTGATAATGTGCTCTTGAATCTACATGTTTCCTATTTGAACCATTCCCTTGTCTTACATTTTCTTGGGTGCTTTAATTATAATTCTATAACATTTTACTATCCCATTTTCTTCCTTTTTACTGGCACTGATATGACCTCAATGTGTTGCAGGCGCCGTAATACCCTTAAAAACAAACATACTACTACTACTACTACTACTACTACTACTACTACTACTACTACTACTACTACTACTACTACTACTACTACTACTACTACTACTACTACTACTATATATAATATAATAATAATAATAATAATAATAATAATAATAATAATAATAATAATAATACTATTATTATTATTATTATTATTATTATTATTATTATTATTATTATTATTATTATTATCATTATTATTATTACTCTTATTATTATTATTATTATTATAAAAATATCAAAACATAGTATTATATACTTTCATATATTAAATCCATACAACCACCAACCGCCAATGTCACCAACCTACAGCACACATTTTCATTAGCATTAAACCCACTTAGACCCCTACCACGACCCACAACCACCCTGCCACTCAAGTGGATTAAGACGTCTACTCTCCTGGCCTTGACAGGACACAGGGTAACTTGAAACCTACCATGTTCATAAAGTGGCCAGGTGACAACTAACTCTTGGCTAAGACAACTTGGGCCTGAATTCTGGATAATAATATAGTATATAGAGCCTATATCATATAATAATATGCAAATCTGCTGACTTGAAATTGGAAAAATTCTTAATATTCAGGGTGTACTATGTAATATCTGTGATATTGTAGTCTGCATCGTTTTTAGGCCTTTATGATCAATTGAGGGCGAAGTGGCCGAGTGTTTAAGGCATTGCACTGTGATCCGCATGATCCTGGTTTGAGCCCCACTTTAGGCACTTTCGTTTTTTTTCCTTGAGCAAGATTATTAACCCCCAATTTGCTCACTTGGACAACATGGGTGATTCCTCTTGACATCTGACATCTTGCTTGATGAGTTATCTATATTCCTTCGTGGAATGCCTAGGCGACGATATCTTATGATATCGTGACGCAAAAGGCATATTTTTTATGGTCAATGTAATGGTCAATGTCATATGTTACAGTGAATGACATAATCAGTCGGATGTTGAAATGGTTTGAACTGAGATATTGCCAGTTTAGTTAGAAGGTCAATTTTTTTTTAAAAATCAAAAATGAGTTCTTGTCATAAATGATTAAATCAACCCTTTTTGTACATCTTCGAGAAATATCAAAGCTTAATTTCATTTCTAAATAATTTTTACTGCTATTCAAGTTGAAAAGTATGAAATTTGAGAACAGTTGCTGGATACCATTCCCATACATCTGACCATAAATTTTAAAAAATCAACAGATTTACTTCAAATAATGATTAAGATGCTCTGTTGAGCATATTCATTCAAAAATTGCAACAACAAAAATGCAAATTCAAAATTTTCACCCTCCGACTTAATCTGTCATGCACTGACACATTTATCAATATCAGAACTGTTCTGATGTTCAACACAACCCTGATGATGGCTATCAAGTCTTGAAACATCGATGACGACTACAATATTGTGGTGAATATCTTAATAATGAATGGCTCCATTTTTTGAATCAACATGTCGAGTTCTCTTAGTACCATATTTGTGTCATAACACGAATAAGAATTAAAGAAGCTGATATAGATAGTATGCGCTAGGGTAAGGAGCTCACAATATTGCCATCCAGAAGTATAACGGACCAACACACAGAACTTTGTGCAACCATGATCGTTTATAATCAAATTAATACAGGTTAGTGAGAATTACTCATAAACGCGGATGGCAAAAAAAAAAACAATAACAAAAACCTGAGTGACGTCAACTTCGAACTATCTATATAGAGAAGTGATAAGACATGGAACGAATTTAAAAATTGAGCTCGGGATAGAGAAGGATGGAAACTATGTCTGTGGCCTTTACCCTGACCCAAGGTGAAAAAGGCAATGATGATGATGATGATGACGATGAAATAATTTATTTAAATAGCGTTTTGGTGCGTCATTTTCAAGGGTTCATAAACTACTGTCCAAGGCTACTTCACTCATACCTTACAGGCGTGTAATAATTGCACTGTTAAACAAATGTAGCTGATTGCCTGTTTTTTCTTGCATTCAGGTATGAAATAGTCTAATGATTTAACGGCAGGTCATGTCAAGAAAGAACTTCCATGACGTGCAAGCACGGACAATATTCTGCCGTACTCTGAAAAAACACGTATTTAAATTTTTGGCCAGATAAAAAAAAATCATCCTTCAAATATCGATCGATTCAGATTACCATGACCTTGTTAGGAACTCTCAAACCCGAGCCTTCATGAAGTCCCTGGTTTGAGAGTTTTTACCAAGATGAGAGTTAACATAATCGATCGATATTTAAAGGACGAGTTTTATGGCCAAAATCTTAAAAACGTGTTTTTCCAGAGATTGGCATGATTGGTCTTACTTGTAGATCTATGTTAATTTAGTTGACGAAACAATAGGGTACTCGGGTCGGTCCAGTGTTTTTGTAGGGTCGAGTCGTTAAGTGATCTTAGGTGTGTGTTGTTGACACAATCAAATTGCCCTTTTAGTATGGTTGTGGACGTCATGACTGGACCAGTGACGTAGCTTGTATTGATAAATTATAGAATATATATTTATATTTACATAAAACGACGTCTATTTTTAGCAGTTTTAGTAGTTGAGGACGCCCAAAGACTAGATGGTCGGATAGGGTAAAGAACGATATGAAAGAACTAGGCCTGGAGAAAGATGATGCTAGGAACCGAGGTGCATGGAGATTTTGCATTCAATATGGCAACCCTGCAAAATGCGGGATAGCTGAAAGAAGAAGTTTTTACCAGTTAAATGCCTTGCTCTGGAAACACAGGTGTTCAAAATTTGGTCATAAAACTCGTCATTCAAATCTCACAAGGATCGGAAACTCCTGGGTTCGGGTCCCGCTCTAAGCGGCGCATAGTTGAGTCCTTGAAAAAGTTTTTTTTACTCACATTCTCTCACCGTACTCGGGTGTAAAATGATCCCTGGCCGTTAACAGCGTTGTCTCTGTTTGAAAAATGGTGATATCGCCAAACAGGCATCATGTCTCATCCTACATGTTGCTGTTGGCAAAGGAACCCTTGTAAAGTGCTTTGAGTATGTTTAGTGGATATTCCCTTTAGATAGAATGCGCTTGGCTAAGAAAGTCACAACATTGCCACCCGGAAGTAAAACGGACCAACACACAAAACTATGTGTAAGCTAGAACGTTTATAGTATGGTTAATACAGTTAAGTGAGAATTACTCATAAACGCTGATGGCAAAAAGCAATAACAAAGACCCGAGTGACGTCAGCTTCATACTTACTATCTATATAAAAGCTCAAGTGTTTCATATATATATTCTATGACCCAAACGCGTCAATCACATTTTGTGTCAGAATTAACTAAATGAAAGATAATATGTTTAACCCTCTCCTTACCAGCGATTTTCAGGATTTTCCCCAAAACGTTAAAAACCAACTAACACAAAAATACATTTTTATCACTCAAACACAATAGCAGTAAGTTCTTGCGATACATAATTTCTTTAGCAAAACATGCTCTACAACACACTGTTCATATTCTTTAAATTTTATGATGTACAAAATAAATTTGAATAAGAAAAATGTTGGTTGTATCGTATCGAATGTGACGATTTTCCTATAGTTGGTAAGGAGAGGGTTAAGTTACACAAGCGAGTGTCATACCACAAGACCATAATATAGCCGCACAAAGAACCTGGAGACGTCCACGTCATTCATTCTATATATACTAATTCATGAATATTTACCAATTTGATACAGATTGCATTGGGCTATACCTGTACGCCAGAGATGCCCGTCTACTTCATTCATTCTATATATACTAATTCATGAATATTTACCAATTTGATACAGATTGCATTGGGCTATACCTGTACGCCCTAGATGCTCGTCTCCTTCATTCATTCTATATATACTAATTCATGAATATTTTACCAATTTGATACAGATTGCATTGGGCTATACCTGTACGCCCTAGATGCTCGTCTCCTACATTCATATGTGGTCTTGTGGTATGACACTCGCTTTCGGATCGGAAGGTCCTGGGTTCGAGCCTCGCGTTCGGCGCATAGTTGAGTCCTTGGAGAAGGCACTTTACTCACATTCTCTCACCGTATTCAGGTGTAAAACGAGTACCTGGCCGTTAACAGAGTTGTCTTTGTCCAAACAAAAATTTGTAATATCGCCTAACAGGCGTCATGTCCCGTTCTAAATGTTACGTGTTGCTGTTGGTCAGGGACGCGTTGTAAAGCGCTTTGAGCACGTTTAGTGGATATTGCGCTATATAAAAACTCAAGTTTTTTTGTTTTTTTTTTTTTGGGGGGGGGGGGGTTTAAAATATATTATACTAATTCATGAATATTTTACCAATTTGATACAGATTGCATTGGGCTATACCTGGACGCCCTGGATGCTCGACCAGACAAGGGCACAGTGGTCGGGTCACACCACGCATTCATGATGAACGTCATGGACAGGTTACAGGAGTATCTACGCGACCTTGACCTTACCAAACTCAAGGGTGGAATGGAATCGAGGCATGTCGGGAATGGAGTCATTTTAGAGGGAGTTAAACACAGTGAGTAGAATAAAGTGCGGCTATGTGGTCTAGTGGTATGACACTCGCTTTCTGATCGAAGGTCCTGGGTTCGAGCCTCGCTCGGCGCATAGTTGAGTCCTTGGAAAAGGCTCTTTACTCACATTCTCTCACCGTACTCAGGTGTAAAATGAGTACCTGGCCGTTAACAGCGTTGTCTTTGTCCGAAAAATTGTAATATCGCCTGACAGGCGTCATGTCCCGTCCTACATGTTAAATGTTGCTGTTGACCAGGGACCCCTTGTAAAGCGCTTTGAGCACATTTAGTGGATATTGCACTATACAAAAGCTCAATGGGTTTGTTTTTGTTTTTTTTTGTTTTTTTTTTTTTTTAAAGAAAATTGATGTGAATAATAGGGTTCAACACTTCCCTCGTAATGACGCATGGTAACTTAGTAACTGATTCTAAACTATCGGAACAATGGCGGACGCCCTGATGAAATACTTCTCCGACGAGCATAAAAGCGTATCCAGAGGAGAAAAACATTATAAATCTAATCATGTTTTGACTTTTATACATTCTGATCACATGATATGTGAAAAAGTTCTAGCCAGCATGGAGATTTTTTTTTGTTTAGAACCAAGCTGCAAGTTGGTGGGCGGACGTGACATCAGACTATTGAATCCAATTCCCCTCAGAAAGAAATATGACGGTCTTAGGTTCGATCCCCAGTCGAGGAAGACTGTTTTGGGGGATGGTTTTGTTTCTTGCATTTTTCTTTCTTGCTTTGCCTGGCACCGTGTCAAACACACTTTTCAGATATTAAAAAAAATAACAACTTTACGCATAGCTTTTATATAGAGCAATATCCACTAAACGTGCTCAAAGCGCTTTGCAAAGGACCCCTGATCTACTGCAACACGTCACATGAAGAAAGAGACCTGATAGGCAATATTACATTTTTTAAGACCGAGACAACGCTGTTATCGGCCAGGTACTCGTTTTACTTCTGATTACGGTGAGAGAATATGAGTAAAAACCATTTTCGAAGGACTCAACAATGCGCCGAGCGGGGCTCGAACCCAGGACTTTCCAATCCGAAAGCGGATGCCATACTACTACTACTACTACTACTACTACTACTACTACTACTACTACTACTACTGATGCAATTATCATCATCCTCATCATCATCATCATCATCATCATCATCATCATCATCATCATCATCATCTTCGTCATCATCATCATCATCATCATCATCATCATCATCCTCATCATCATCATCATGACCATAATTAATATTACCATTTTTGTCTAAAACAGGTTGTATCATCGCACTAACATTTGACAGCCCCGAGGCGTTGGATGGCTTCTGCCAGCTACACAGACGAAATAGACTAACTCCCGTATTTCAGGTATGGACCATCCGTTTTCATTACATATGACCTGCTGCGTAAAGCTGGTGAATAAAATAGATACCAAAAAGTGAATGTATAGAAAAAAATATGGCGTCACTCAGGTCTTTGTTATTGTTTTTTGCCATCCACGTTTCTGAGTACTTCTATCTATAGATAGTATGCAGATGACGTCACTCAGGCCTTTGTTATTGTTTTTGCCATCCGCGTTTGTGAGTTGTTCTCACTAAACTGTATTAACCAGACTATAAAAGTTCATGGTTACACAGAGTTGTGTGTTGGTCCGTTATACTTCCGGATGGCAATGTTGTGAACTCCTTGGCCAAGCGCATTCTATCTATACTGTATGAACCAGACTTAAAAGTTCATGATTACACATAATTTTGTGTGTTGGTCCGTTACTTCCAGTTTGTTGTGAGCTTCTTAGCCAAGTGCATACTATCTATAATTCAATTTGTCGGGGTTTTTTTTTCTTTTTTTTTTTTAGCTTTATCCATATGTGGGCAGGTCCCGATAGCTCAGTTGGTAGAGCGCTCGCTTCACACACAAAGAGACCGGGTTCGATCCCGGGTGCAGTCGAAATTTTTCTCTGACCCCCCTGTCCACCCTGCAGTGATTGGGTAGCTGGGTCTGTTAGATCTGGCGAAAAGCACTTTGCGATAGACTAGCGTCCATTCAAACGTATAGCAACGGCAAGCAGCTTGGTTCTAAACAAAGAAAATTGGTAATTTTTATTCTTCATTCTGGCTAGAACTTTTCCACATGTCCTGTAATCAGAATGTATAAAAGTCAAAACATGATTTTTATGTTTTTCTCATCTGGATACACTTTTATGTAGTGCCGCGCTGAAGACCGGTCTGGACCGGCGGTCCCACGGTCTTTTAGCTGTGAACCGGAGACCGGTCCCATAGGGGAAGACCGGCGGCGGTCCTCACTTCTTATCACCTTTCAACTAGTGCGGGGCGGTCCTTGGCAAGCTTAAGGACCACGGTCCTACGTCTCGCGCCATAGCCTACTACTTCCCCAGCGATTCGTTGCTTCGGTTGCCTATCTTCCACCAATCACCACCCATCCCACTTAATTAATCGCACCCACCCCCCTTTGCCATACACTAAACGACACAGACGACCATACAGGCAGACGACCACCAACCTCCACTCCGCAAACCGCCCTTTCGTGTGTGAGATGGGGGAACAGGAGGCGCACGCCTTGGACGATTCCATTATACGGGGTAAATTTCAAAATTTACTACACCATAATGATCGCAATGACAATGATCTATGGTGAAGGCATGACCCCTCTTCTCTAATGGGTTATTGTTTGAAATGTATGTGACTACTAAAGATGTGTGTGTTTGTTTGTGTGTGTGTGTGTGTGTGTGTGTGTATGTGTCGAACCTAGCAAGTAGCAAATCCGATTTTTTGTTTTCTTTTGTCCATCTCTTGTCACCACTCCTTTCTATCGCAGTGTTGTCATTTAAAATAATAATAATTTAAAATAATGATAATTTAAAATAATATAAAAATTTCGTTTGGTGTTTTTACTAATCAAATAATATGAGTTTCATTAGTTTCTTCCTTCCAAAAAACCCAGTTATAACGTCTGAATTTTAAAAAAGTCCAATAGAATATTTGGGGACCCCGATAGCTCAGTTGATAGAGCACTCTCTTTATACGCAAAGGGCCAGAGATCGATCCCGGGTGCAGTCGAGTTTTTTCTGAATCCCTGTCTACTCAGCAATGAATGGGTAGCTGAGTTTGTTAGATCTGGCGAAAAGTCACCATCGACCCCTCTTATTACCTCATCCACCCCCTCTTATTATAACTTCACGTCTCTCTCTCACTCTTCAATGCTCGCTGCCCTCTAATGTGTGTGTATGGGGGGGGGGGGTAGGAGTTGCGTGTGTGTATCAACGCCACGAACAACTCGATCAACGCCTTGGGCGATGCCATTATCTCCGTTAATAGATGAACAGAAAATCCCAATTATATGGAAAACATCGACTATAATTCCAGTACCCAAAAAGAATCCACCAACTCAGCTGAATGATTATAGACCTGTTGCTTTAACATCAATTATTATGAAATGTCTGGAAAAAATTCTGAAAAGAGAGCTGTTGCAATTTATATATGACCAACACATACTTGATCCATATCAGTTTGCCTACCAACAAAATCTTAGTGTGGAAGACGCACTCCTCACAGTGATGCATTCAATATCAAATCACTTGGATGTTTCACCCGCCAACTACTGCCGAATCCTATACGTCGATTTTTCGTCTGCCTTTAATGCCATGAAAACCAACATATTAATCAGTAAACTGCATGCTCTAAACCTTCCCCATTACCTCATCAACTGGTATAACAACTTTCTCATCGATCGCCCCCAACATGTCAGAGTAGGCTCAAATATATCATCAGTAAAAACTCTTTCAAACGGATGCCCACAAGGGTGTGTAAGCTCACCTCTACTTTACATCCTCTATACAAACGATTGTGTGGCTAGCTTTGATAACTGCCAACTCATCAAGTATGCTGATGACACCGCAATACTCGGCCTGCTCAATGATTCCGTCTCCGAATTTAAATACACTGAGGAAGTTAGTAAATTCAGCAAATGGTGTGCCGATAACTGTCTAGAGCTCAATGTAACAAAACAAAGGAACAACTGTTTGATCACAGAAAAATAGGAAAAAGAGCAAGACAAATAAAAAAAATTAACAATCAGGCGGTTGAAACTGTTGAAACGTTTAAATACCTTGGTGTAATTATAGATAACAGTCTAAGATTTGAATCGCACACCAACAATGTCATCAAAAATGTAACCAGCGCTTGTATATACTCAGAAAATTAAGGTCTTTCAATGTGAACAGAAAGACCATGATACAAATCTACAAGTCATTAATATTGAGTATCGTTTCGTTTGGCATCACAACGTGGTATGGAAGCTGTGGAACAAAAGAAAAATCCAAACTACATAGAACCCTCAGAGAGGCTTCAAAAATAATTAACACAGACCTTAGAAGCCTTGACACAACTTATATTAATGCAGTTGAGAAGAAATCTTTTAACATTATCAACGAAAAGAGGCATCCGCTGAACGAAAAATTCCAACTTCTGCGCTCCGGAAGACGGTATCTAGAAGCAAAATGTCGGACAAATCGACATAAGAGACAACCTTCATTCCAACCGCCATAAAATTAATTAACAAATCTTCTGTGGAAAAATGAGACAACCAATGAAAATAACGAGAAGCAGTGTCGTGAATCATCATCATCGACATTGCCGCCGTCGTTATCATCATCATCATCATCATCATCATCATCATCATCATCATCATCATCATCATTATCGTAGTCATCATCATCATCATCATCATCATCATCATCATCATCATCATCATCATCATCATCATCACAATTATTGCCATCTTCTTCTTAATATAAGACACTATATTTATAATATGGTTATCTGCTGTCCCAGCAAATATATCGTATCGTTCTATCTGTCTGTGTGTGTGTCTGTGTGTATGTATATATGTATGTATGTATGTATGTATGTATGTATGTATGTATGAATGTAGGCATGCATATACGATGATATGCTGGTTTGTATGTATGTCTGCATGTATGTATGTATGTATGTATATGTGTTTGTATGTACGCTCATTTCTTTTGTATACATGTGTAGAAACAATGTGCAAGCGTGTATGTTCGTGTATGGCTGTGTCTGTATTTGTAAATGTGTTGATGTTCATACCATGAACCAAACTGAGCATTGTTTACCTCACATGAATTGCCTTTAATTTGGACAATAAAGATTATTATTATTATTATTATTATTATTATTATTATTATTATTATTATTATTATTATTAATGGGGATAAATTTCAAATTTTATTAAATTATCGAAGTAACAATGAAGTACGGTGAGCAAATAAAGAAGGCATCACCCCTCTTCTCTAATTAGGTTACAATTTGAAATGAGTGTGACTACTCCGTGTGTTTTACTCCTGTAGACCACGGTTTTCATCGTGTAGCGGTCTTTAACGGTTCAAGAATGAACGATCCCACGGTCTCAAAGGTCAAACCGGTTCGAATTTCCATCAGTCTCTCAGGAATGTTCAATGTCGAAAAGGACCGGTCCTAGGACCGGTCCTTGCGGTCTTCATTTCCCAAGGACCGTAGGACCGTGGTCCTTAAGCTTGCCAAGGACCGCCCCGCACTACTTTTATGCTCGTCGGAAAGATATTTTATAAGGCCGTCCGCCATTGTTCCGATAGTTAAGAACCAGTTACTAAGTTACTATGAGTCAATACGGGGGAAGTGACGTCACGACCATTGAACCCTATTGGCAAGGGTTTTTAAAAATTATTCTTTGGTTTATTTTCAACCATTTACTATCAATTTATTTCAGGACATATTAGTGGACAAGGTTTTACTCAAATTCACCAACTGTGCTAAACTGACCTTAAGGGTTAAATTATGGGAAGACGAGGTCAAGGGTTGCAAGGAAGATTTAGTGAAAAGGCCGGATACACGAATACTGTTGTCCAGCTCAGGTATGAAATATTAAATTGTGCGGCTATGTGGTCTTGTGGTATGACACTCGCTTTCGGATCGGAAGGTCCTGGGTTCGAGCCTCGCTCGGCGCATAGTTGTGTCCTTGGAGAAGGCTCTTTACTCACATTATCTCACAGTACTCAGGTGTATAATGTGTACCTGGCCATTAACAGCGTTGTCTCTGTCCGAAAAAAAAATGTAATATCGCCTAACAGGCGTCATGTTAAGTGTTGCTGTTGGTCAGGGACCCCTTGTTAAGCGCTTTGTGTACGTTTAGTGGATATTGCGCTATATAAAAGCTCATTTCTTTTAATCAAGGGAAGTGGTCTATGTGTAGAAGCGACTTTGTGTGCTAAATGTGCTACGTCGCATTTTCATCATTAAGGGAAAACTGCTATGCTGTGTCATTTATTTAAAAAACTTACTTACGTATCCGAACCAGCGACCACTTGAGCTCTCGCCCTTCGGTCTTGTGACATGTTATTTAAAAACAAACTAACACACTTGAGCTTTTATTATATAGTGAAATTCCACAAAACGTGTTCAAAACGCTTTTCAAAGGGTCCATGATCAACAACAACATGAAACATGCAGAACTAGACTCATGACGCCTGTAAGGCGATATTAAAAATTTTCCAGACAGAGACAACGCTGTTAACGACCGGGCTCTGTCTCTGTATCAAATAATTGTAATAATATCGTCTAACAGGCATTATGTCTCGCCCTACAGTGTAAGTGTTGCCGTTGGCTTTCGACCCTTTGTAAAGCGCCTTGAGTAGGTTTGTGGATATTGCGCTGTATCAAAGCTCGAGTTTCTTTTATGTTTTGTTTTTTTGTTTTTGTTAATAGGCGTCATTTGTCGACTTACTGTGCGTGGCTCAGCGGTACGGTCTTTGCTTCGTACCAGGAAGGTACCAAGTTCGATCATCCGCCGCTGCACTGTGTGGCCTTGAGCAAGTCACCTCGCCCTTGCTCAATTGCGGCGCTGCACTGCGGCTGACGTTGGGTTATTCCAGTTTTTCTTTGGAATAGACCCCTAGAGAAAAAATTCCAAGGAAATTCAATTTTTTTTTACAATTATTTTTTAAAGTATTGCTATTGGATTGATACTCCTTGTAAAGCGCTTTGAGTACATTTAGTCGATATTCATTTTTTTTTTTATTGTTCTCGTCTCCAGAGAGAGATTTTGCTTTGGTGAGAAGGGTACAAGAATACCAAAAACTGATGCCACCAAAAGTGGCAAAATCCAGAGACGCAGAAAGCCGGTTCGAGCACAAACTGGGGGAGTTTATGCTGACCATTAAACAGATCCTGCCCCAAAACACCCAGGTAAGATGTTCAACACAGTATCGAACCAAAAAGTAAATAATATAACAGTTTTAAAATTGAATTTCACATGTCCTGATCAGAATGTATAAAAATCAAAACATGATCAGATTTATAATGATTTTCTCCTATGGATACACTTTTATGCTTGTCGGAGAAGTATTTGATTTACTAAGTTACTATACGCCATAACGAGGGAAGTGACGTCACGGCTGTTGAAGCCTATTATGGGCTTAATTTAGTATTGTTGTAATGGACGATATTTTGAGTCTGTTTGAAAGTATTTTCATTCCAACAATGATCCCATAACACTATAGGATATCAGACTTGCAAATAAACTCTACGTCGATTTTAACTTTCGCTTTTCTAAATTTTGTTTAACTATGACGTCACACTAACTATATTAATACCTTACCTTACCGGAGGTCCCTCGCCCTACGGAGGTTGAGTGTCATGGAACGCCATAATTCATGCTCAAGGGCCATTTCCGAGCAGTCGATTATCTTTTTGCCAGTGCTGCCTTGCCTCCACAATTCCTATCCAGGACTTCCTTGGATTGCCTCGTGCCTCTCTGCCATCTACTGTGCGGCTATGTGGTCTAGTGGTATGTCACTCGCTTTCGGATCGGAAGTTCCTGGGTCCGAGCCCAGCTCGGCGCATAGTTGAGTCCTTGGAAAGGGCTCTTTACTCACATTCTCTCACCGTACTCAGGTGTAAAATGAGTATCTAATAATAGCGTTGTCTCTGTTCGAAAATAAATATTTGTAATATCGCCTAACAAGCGTCATGTCCCGTCCTAAATGTTAAATGTTGCTGTTGGCCAGGGACTCCTTGTAAAGCGCCGTTTAGTACGTTTAGTGGATATTACACTATATAAAAACTTATTAAAAATTTTCCATGTCTAGCACAGCTATTATAATAACCTCCCACTAATTTCGTTTGATTCCTTTTATATTTTCAGGTCATCAAAACGATCAAAGAGTTTCTAACAAACGTCAAGATGGCGCGCGGAGTGAAGAAAGTCAATTATGACAACATCGACCACTATCTACAGTCGTTGGAGTTTTTTAGGAAGTATGTCAGGGGCATAGATTTATAAAACAATGAGATGGTCAACGATCGTGTTTTTTTTTGTTTGCAAAACTGAAAAATCATGATTTCCTCTTTAACTCCCTCCGTTACCAGCCATTTTCAGAATTTTCACCGAATCTTTGAACCCACCCAACACAACATTAGAATTTTCTTACTCAACCAGAAAAGCAACAAGTACATTTTATACATAATGTTTTTCCTCAAAATGAGCTCTACAACACAGTGTCAAGTTTTTATAGCTAATACAACATATTTTCATTAAATTTTGTGATGTGCGAAAGAAATCAGAAAGATAAAATTGTTGGTTATATCGTAACGATTGTGGCGATTTTCTGATGGTTGGTGAGGAGAGAGTTAAGTGCTGGAGCTGTTGTCACTGTGATAATCTGCTTCTTTCATTTCGGATTATCTACGATTCTAACACATCTTGCTTTTCTAATCGTCTTTGTGGGTTCTTCTAGCGGGCCGATCAGTTTTTTTATGTATCTAATTTTAGTGAAATCTAATGCATAATGGCCGCTCTCTTATGTGTACGGCATATTATTAAGACAGAACCGTGGGTTCCCCAGAGTAAATAATGCTACATCTTGAATTTTATATCTATTCTCAGTGTTAATGTCTTTAACTCGTCTCTATTGATTGAGTTGAGTTTTAACTGTTTTATAATACCTCAGTACAATTCCCTATAAGAATAATTGCTAAAGTCAGTAAATATAACAAATATCAGAAGAATAGATAGAATGTTAACCTAAGACCAGATTGGAAGTAGATTGTGGAACCATTTAACTGCATTTTTATATGCTTGTCAAAATCATAATGAGAACATGATCAATCTTACTTTCACTTTCAACAGAACATTCCAAGAAATCGAGAGACAAATCGTGCACCCTCTATGCCAAATACAAGCAATTTGCGAAAACGAGAAACAGCAGAACCTGAAGAAAACCATCAAAAAAGCGACCTCAGAAATGCTCGGGTACCTCAAACCGGACGTGGATCTCCAGAAAGTTCGTCACAAAGAGTGGGAGGGCAAGGTATTGCTCAGGGAACAGGGACTATTTTCTGGACTCATCAGCCTTATACCAATGAGTGTTGACCGACTCACTACCATTGATTACAGTACGGATGAATACATAAACGACTTTCCTGAAATCGGGCAGTAATTTGCGACAATCAAAATGAGCGGTGTAGATATTTAGTTGATAAATTGATTTTAAAAAACTTGCAAGGAGAAAAGGAGTTTGTATACGTGTGTGCGTGTGTGTGTGTGTGTTTGTGTTTGTGTGTTTGTTAAACAGAGTGAGAGAGAAAGAGAAGGATGGAGAGACATAAGAAGAGCTCTAAATCTAGAGAGAGAGAGCGAGAGAGAGAGAGAGAGAGAAAGAGAGAGAGAGAGGGAGAGAGAGATAGATAGAGAGAGAAAGAGAGAGAGAGAGGGAGAGAGAGAGATAGATAGATAGAGAGAGAGAGAGAGAGAGAAACAAAGAGAGAGAGAGAGAGCAAGAGAGAGAGGGAGAGAGAGATAGATTGATAGATAGAGAGAGAGACACAGAGAGAGAGAAAGAGAGAGAGGGAGAGAGGGAGAGATAGATAGATAGATAGATAGAGAGAGACAGAGAGAGAGAGAGAGGGAGAGAGGGAGAGATAGATAGATAGAGAGAGACACAGAGAGAGAGAGAGAGAGAGAGAGAGAGAGAGAGAAGGATGGGAAGAGGGAGCAAAGCGTGCATGGGTAAAAATCGTGAAAAATATTGATAATTTCTCCCATAAAATGTATTTGTAAAACTCTACTATATTTATGATTATACTGTTTCATATAAGACGGCAATATTATAGTTCTTGAATTTATAACTTTTAAAGAAATAGACTGGGATATTTTTCGAGTCTTTCACACGGCCTTACAAACTATCGATTCTTTATTTTGCCGTTCTAGTAAATTTAAAACAAAAAAAAAAAAGTTTTAAAAAACAACACATAAAATTTTTTTTTGAAAGCTCTTCCTTCAAATATCGATTAATCAAAATGATCATCGCTTTGTCAAAAACACTCAAACCTAGGACTTCAATAAAGATTTCAAGGAAGTCCCAGGTTTGAGACTTTTTGTCAAGTAAGTGTCATTTTAATCCATCAATATTTAAAGGATGAGTTTTCCGGCCAAATTTCTAAAAAAAATGCGCTGTTTTTATGTTTTTTTCATATTGCTACAGAATTGTGGTTGTTTGTTTATTAGATACATTATCGTTTTCAAATCATAATATTATTATCTGCCAAGTCATGTATAAACAAATCAAAATAAATGTTAATTAAACTGATAACAATTTCAAATAAAGTAAACTGGTGTACTTTTCATCATTTCTTCTTCTTTTTCCTGTTTTTCTAATCTTGAAAACTTCTTAAAATCCCAGGTTTTAGAGCTTTTAACGAGATGAGTGGCATTTTAACCATCTCCTTACCAACTACAGGAAAATTGTCACATTCGTTAAGATACAACTAACATTTTTCTTATTCAATTGTACATCATAAAACAAACAGTGTGTTGTAGAGCATGTTTTGGTAAAGAAAGTATTTATCGCAAGAACTTACTCCTATTGTGTTTGAGTGATAACATAATATATGTTTTTGTTTTGGGTGGGTGTGAAGTTTTGGGGAAAATCCTGAAAAGGGCTGGTAAGAGAGGGTTAAACGATCGATATTTAATTCAAAGGCCGAATATTCTGGCCAAAATTATCAAAGGTGTTTTTAATCTTTTAGAGTATGAGAGATATATATTTAGATTGTATGCGCTTGGCTAAGGAGCTCACAATACTGCCATCCGGAAGTAAAACGGATCAACACACAAAACGTTGTGTAACCATGATCGTTTATAGTTAATACAGCTTAGTGAGAATTACTCAATAACGTGGATGGCAAAAAACAATAACAAAGGCCTGAGTGGCGTCATCTTGGTTCTATCTATATATATATATAT
>NC_088370.1:19537204-19562204 GCF_034508935.2 Berghia stephanieae | reverse complement strand
TACAGGCCTCCAACCTTACAAATGGCGGACGATCGTATTTGATCTTTTGGAAGGGTCGTAACCTGAAACGGGTGATTCACATCATAAATAAAATACTATATTAACTCTCTCCTTACCAGCTCTTTTCAGAATTTTAGCCTAAACGTCATACTCTTCCAACACAAAAATAGATTTTTCAAACAGATTAGCAACGAGTACATTCTATATTGTGTTCAGAAAAATGAGCTCTGCAATACAGTGTTGAGCTTTTATGGCTATAACTGTAACAAAATGAAATCAGAATAAGAAAATTGTTGGCTGTATCGTAACGAATGTGACGATTTTCCTATGAGTGGTAAGGAGAGAGTTAAACTCAAACTCAAAAGAAATAACTTCATACATAATTTGCATAAAATTGTGCAGCAAAACAAACTTAGCAAGAAAAAAAATGATTTTTTATAAAGAGAAATATCCATTAAACGTACTCAAAATCACTTTACAAAGGTTCCCTTGCCAACAGCAACTATATTATTATAATGCAGGATGGGACATGATGCCTGTTAGGCGATAATACAATCTGTCCGACAGAGACCAGCAACGCTGTCAACGTTTTACTTCAGTGTACGGTAAGGGAATGTGAGTCAAGTCTTTTCCAAAGACTCAACTATACGCCTCTCAGATGTCTTGTTCTACATGTTGCGTGTCGCTGTTGGTCATGGACCCTTTGTAAAGCGCTTTGAGCACGTTTAGTGGATATTGCGGTAAATAAAAATAAAGTTTAAAAAGCTCAAGCTCAAGATCAGGACTCGAACCCTGAACCTTCCGATCTAAAGGACCAGATAGCAGCACAAAACAGCCTTAAGTTCTTATAAATATGACAATTATTTTTCTTCAAATTCTGTCATGGACAAAATACATCTGTAAAAGTAAAATGTCCATTGTATCGTAACGAAAATGACTATTTCCCTTTAGTTGGTAAGGAGAGGGTTACCAGTAAACTGTCGTGCTCTCGAAAGACACCAAAATATTTAAAATTTTGGCCAGAAAACTCGTCCTTCAAATATCGATCGATCTAAATGACCCACATCTTGGCAAATTGTCTCAAACCCGGGACATCCCGAAGTTCTAGGTTTGAGAATTTTTGCAAAGATGAGGGTCATATAAAAAAATCGATATTTGAAAGGACGTGTTTTCTGGCCAAATTTTTAAATTCGTGTTTTTCCCCCCAGAAAACAGCAGTTAAATAGTTAAACTTACCGCGATTTGTCCCCTTTCAACAGCTCCGTGTATGGCCATACAGAAAACCAGCTGTACAATGGTTGTCAGAACTTTGGCTCCAGCCCCCAGTAAGACAACCATGGACAAGGCGAAACAATGTATGGTCAGGCCCACGACGCGGTCTACAACAGGCCTCCGTTCGAACCACGAGTGTTTGGGTAAGCACGCCTCTAGTCTGAGGTATAAAGATAAGCACTTGTGACCCATGACGTCGATATGGTATTATGTCAGTAGTAGACAACAGGACGATGAAAATAAAATTGATAGTTTAAATTATCAAACCTAATTACTTTTATAAATAAATAAATAAATAAAATTTATATATCGCCAACATCCACCTAACGTGTTCAATGACGTTTTGCAAGAGAATTTCAATAATAATAATAATAATAATAATAATAATAATAATAATAATAATAATAATAATAATAATAATAATAATAATAATAATAATAATAATAACAATAATAATAATAATAATAATAATAATAATGATAATATTATTATTAATAATAATAATATTTATTGTCCAAATTAAAGGCAATTCTTGTGAGGTAAACAATGCTCAGTTTGGTTCATGGTATGAACATCAACACGTTTACATTACAGACACAGCCATACACGAACATACACGCTTGCACATTGTTTCTACACATGTATACAAAAGAAATGAGCGTACATATCAGAATTGTTTATTTCAGGAAATATACATGATAATGTAACAAGGGTAACATATTCATTGACATACTACCATTTCCTAAAATAATGTACAATGTAGCAATGACTATGAAAAATGTTTTTTTCTCTTTTTGAGGAAAGTTTTTGTCTAAAATCAAAGCCCTATCTCCACTGAGTAAAAATGTTTTTGAATTTTGAAAACCCATTCATAAATAAACAAGTTATGCTATTTCAAAGGTGTAATTTATTTGGATGACCCGCAAAGAGGAAAAAAAACGCGAAAATATGGGACGCTTTTTCGGTATTTTTTTTTCGACCTTTGGTTGTATCTTGCGTAATAAGTGAATTAAAAGATTGAAACTTGAAGAGCATATTAGGATGGTGTTTTGTAAAATACGGGAAAAGTACTCGTCATATTCATATGAAATTTTACAACCAAAAAGAAGAAATGTTCATGTATTACCTTGTCAGCGACAAAACCTCCACGCCCGGTAGTTTTAGAAATATTTTACTCCAAAGAGTAAAAATCTATTTTTAACGGTCTTCTGGTAATCGTACGAGTTTTGTCGCTTGACATAATCTAAAATGACCTCTTTTCTAACTGTGTGCCAACTTTCAGTCATATCCATCGATAAACAGCTTCGTAATTATTTTTTTTAAATAGCATGTACGGAACGGCTTCGTCCCATATTTTGACGCGAATTTGGGCACTTCGTGAGCGAAAAAGAGGCCCAAAGATTTGTGCGGGATAGTCATTGCTATACAATGTATAGAGCTGGAGTATTAATTTGAACAGTGAAGTTTCAGACTCTGCCACAGAATGTCTCAGAGGTAATAATGATTTTAGTGTTGATGACGATGCTAATGATGATGAATACGATGACGACGATGATGATGATGATGATGATGATGATGACGATGATGATGACGACGATGATGATGATGATGACAATGACGATGATGATGTCGGCGATGCTGACAATAACAGTGGTGGCCATGGCGGTGATGGAGACGACGACGATGAGAGTAACAACGGTAGCAATGATATTAATAATAATAACAACAACAATAATAATAATAACAATGATATTAATAATAATCCCTACCACTATAATAATAATAATAATAATAATGTTGATAATTGTGGTGATGATAACAACAGTGCTAATAATTACGATGATGACAATAATGACAATATTAATAATAATAATAATAATAATAATAATAATAATAATAATAATAATAATAATAATAATAATAATAATAATAATAATAATAATAATAATAATGATAATGATATTAATAATAATAATAATAATAATAATAATAATAATAATAATAATAATAATAATAATAATAATAATAATTAAATCGATTATTACAATGATATACAAATTGATATATTTGGAATATTTGACAAATAGATGGATACATATAGATAGAGGGATATATAAAAAGACAAATATCTATATTATTAAATATGTAGTGCGACTAATTATTATGAATTTTATATCTTTGTCTCCAAACTTTGTAAGAGCCAATGATGGCACTGTTGCTTATATATTTTGAAAGGACTTTTGCTTCTTTGCTTTTAATGCCCAGAATCTTTAAGCCATTCACAAATCTACCATGGACAAAGCCGAGGCTACCTACAGAAAGAACGATAACCTCGGATTTATATCCAAGGGCATTTATTTCCATGCATAAAGGAAAGTACTTTTCAAATTTAGTTTGGAATGACTTGTTGATATGAGCATCAAATGGACTGAAATTTCAACAATTTGGGCTGTTTTCATTTCTTTGTTGATTTTTAAAATGTCCGGTCGATTACTGTTAGTATTAAATGAGGATTTGTCACTGTCGAAAAAACTTGGTCTGATGAATGTGTCTTTGAAAATTTGAGTAGTGTCGTTTTTAGGTATTTTGTCAAAAATAATGTGAACAATTCTATTGTGTCGTTTTTGATATATTAATTTGAATTTTGTACATCCGTTTACAACGTGAGATACCGCATCTGACGGATGATTACAGATCTTGCAGCTTTTGGAGTATGACAATGGGTAATATATATGAAGTAGGCTGTTGTACTCGAGAAGCTGCAAGCGGCATTTTTTAGCAAACGTTCTAATTTCGTCAGGGAATTTATGATTGAATATGAAACTGGAGGAGAGAGCGTGGATTACCCCAGTGGCTTCTCTAACAATTCTTCCTTGAGACGCCAGTTCATGGAAATGGGTAGCTATCTCATTCAGTCTCACACTTTTAAGGAAGTTTTGAAAACATTTTGGGGACTTAAAAGTACAACTGACGTCACTATCAGTCTGTACAGACATCACATAATCTTCATCTTTTATTAAGGAAACATTTTGGCAGCAGCTTCTTATGGTTCACACTATTATGTTATGACGATCGACCCAATCAGCAAAGTCCGGTCCGCATTCGTGCACCGTCGCGAACCCGCCCGGTAGCATCGTCACAACACACCTTTCGACTAGATGCTCTGCCGTTTCGGGTTCTTGCCCACAGCGTGGACATAAAGGACAGGAAGTTAGACCTCACTGATGTAACGCACCGGCCGTTAGGCAGCTCCTCGACCGAAGCCGATTCGCAGCTACCCAGTGTCTCCTCTTACTGGTATCAAAGCCTGGCAACTTCTCACCAAGCTTAGAGGAGTGTAGGTCCCCGCCCCCACGAGGGATTGAATTCGTCCAAACCGACTTCCATCTCGTATGTGCAGCTCTGTCCGTAGTCAGGGATTCTGCGTACAAGGGTTGCCGGACTTATTTCGGCTCGAAACGGGGGCACCGTTCATTATGCGCATGAGAGGGGTATCCCCATTCCCTCTCTCTTTGATCTTACTCAGCCAGTTTCCCGTAATGGTCTCCCTCCGGACATCGGGGGGCTGGATCGCTGCCATCACCGGGCCCCATTCTCTAGGGGTTGTTGCTAGCGTTCCCGACACTATGTGCATCGACTTGCGAAGTTTACATCCACCTTCTCAACGTTTCTGCTTCTACCCCACACTGGAGCGCAATACTCCGCGGTGGAATAGCATAGTGCCAGGGCGGATGTTCTCAGGAGCGCTTGGCTAGCGCCCAAGTCGATCCCGCCAGCTTCCTCAGAAGACTGTTCCGCTTCTCTATCTTCCGGGCAACCCCTTCGAGATGAACCCGATAGGTAAGGCTGCGATCCAGCGTCACCCCTAGGTATTTTGGACGCGGCTCATATGGGAGTGGCTGGTCCCCGACTAGGACATTCAGTTTACGGTGTGCCAACCACTGCATAAGTGAAATGCAGTGGCCACGGTTTTGAAGTGTTCATCTTCAGGTACCACTTGTCAAAGTAGGATTTGAGTCTGGTGACGTCCTCGCTGAGTACGCTCTCGAGACGGGTCCACACTTTACTCTGAGTAACGAGTGCCCAGTCGTCTGCGTATCCCAGCCTCAGGGAGGAAGTGTTCGGCATATCGCTAATGTAAACGTTAAACAACATTGGCGCAAGTACCGACCCCTGAGGGACCCCATTCTTCAATTTCCTAACTTTGCTCGTGGCGTCTTCCAGCGCGACGTGGAATTGCCTTTCCCCTAAGATCGAAGAGAACAACTTCAAGGTCTTTTTGCACCTTATGATTTTTGCAAGTTTGAGCATTAACCCATCGCACCAGACCGTATCGTACGCCGCTGATAGGTCTATAAACACAGCACCTGTTTGCTGTTTTCTCTCGAACCCGTGCTCAATATGCTCTGTAAGGGCAATGACCTGCTCCGTGGTGCACCTCCCTTCCCTGAAGCCTGCCTGCTCAGGTGGCAGGGCAGCGTCTAGGACCGGCCCCCATCGGTTTAATAGAACACGCTCCAACAGTTTGTAAAGACAGCTCAGCAGCGATATGGGTCTGTAACTGTCTGCCTCCTTCGCCGGCTTCCCTGGCTTCAGATGGCAACTATCTTCGCATGCTTCCACACTTGTGAAGCTTTCCGTTTGCAAGGATGTCAGACATTGCCTCTGCTAGCCAGGCCCGTGCCCTGGGGCCAGATGCGTCACCATATCGGGATATACACCATCTATCCCAGCTGCTTTGCCGTTCTTCACTTCGCTAATGGCTGCACCCACTTCTCGGGACTGAACGGGGCCGTCCAGTCCGACTCCTCCGCAGGTAGCGAGTCCAAAATCGTACGGTACGCCTTGCGGACACCGCGCTCAAAAGCCTGATTAGGGACCCGCTTGCTACGGTTCTTAATATTCTTGGCAATTGTGTCTGCCTCGCATTCCGGTGCAGCCTTCGCGAAATTCCGATCTGGGTCCAATTTCTTTATCAAACGCCAAGCGTGGCGGCTGGAGTGTGTAAAGTCGAGACTTTCCACGGTCTCC
The DNA here is from genome assembly GCF_034508935.2 of Berghia stephanieae. NCBI lineage: Eukaryota > Metazoa > Mollusca > Gastropoda > Nudibranchia > Aeolidiidae > Berghia > Berghia stephanieae. The sequence continues at coordinate 19,555,901 of NC_088370.1, read as the reverse complement.
TGCCACCGTTGCTTCCTTCCCTCTGCCAGAGACTGGAGTAGTCTATCGGCTGTGTCCTGGGACTGGGTCTGCTGGTACTCTCGGTACAGCTCTTCCGACTCTGCTGTCCAGCAAGGGGTGTAGAATTTCCGTTTGCCCCGTGGAATAGAGCGTTGAGCGCTCTTAACCAGTAGCCTACTAAATCTGGTTATATTCTTGGACTTGGGAGGAATGGCAGGGCAGACCTGCTCGATATAGGAACTGAATTCCTCCCAGTCAGCCTTCCTGAAATTCCATCTGCAAAGTGGGAGAGACTGCACCCTCGGTATTGTCACCCCCAGCTGTGACAAGAACCGGCCTGTGCTGGCTATGCGGGAAGTCCCCGAGGACTGTCCGCTTCACCTGCAACGGTTCACCGTTCGCGCCTTTCGTTACGAGGGTGAGGTCTGGAGTATACTCCTTCTTATGGCGGGTACCCCGGAAGGTACCCTTGGCTGTAGGATCGTACACTAGGTGTAGATCATTACAGTCCATCCATGAGCGGAGTTGTCTTCCTGCCTCGTTGCAGTCTCGGTAGCCCCATTCGTGATGGTGGCTATTAAAGTCTCCCAGACAGATGGAAGGATGGCTGACCACCGGTACCGGTGGTGTAGTCCAAGTCGCTCTAGGTGGTTTGTAAATATTATGCAAACACAGTCCACCTACTTCCACGGAAATTCGGTTCACCCCATTGCTGTCCGTTACGCTCTCAATGACCCTTACCTTCGATGGCTCTTTAGCGTAAACGCTAACCCCTCCTTTGAGCCTCGAAGTGTCCTCGCGTTGGACCACCGTATAGCCTGGGATCTGGAATCGGGAAGATTGCGCGCCTGAATAAAGGTGGGTCTCCTGTAAAAGGAGGATATCAACGCAATGAACGGCCAGTAGCTTTGATAAAGCTCATTTTTTGCCATACTCTGGCTCTCGACGTTCAGGGACAATATACGCGTCAGTTCGCCATCCCCGCCGTCGCATTTTCCAATCGGCAGGCCGCGAATCGATTGATGCATGGGACGTTTGCTTTTTTCTCGGACGTGCCGACGACCCGGGCGACACGAACGCGGTATTATTTGGCTAGGCGGCAGACCGCTTCGCCATTGACGGGACTGGTTGGGACTCGACATAAGGACAATAGTGTGGCGCCCGGGATAGGGCTGCTATTCGGGCACCGGGTTTGGATCAAATTTAGTCACACACCGGGGCGAGCAGCTCATGTGGCTCGTTGGCTCGATACCCGGGATGGTCTCGTGACGGTCGACCGGGATTTACACCTTTGCCCTCCCGTGTGCCTCAAGCCCCCTCACCAACTGCAAGGTAAAGATCCACGAGGGGGAACATTTTGGCTGATACACTTTTCAAAAAGATCCACCCAAAATGACTTTGGCCAATTAACTTTTGTGTTATTTTGGAGGCGTTTGCCGTTGTGACAAAAACCGGCAAAAGTGTTTTCTTCTTTTTCGTCTAATGAGGCGAGTAGAATTTTTCTTTTCGTTAGATGAAGGTTCAGGCTGTTTGTGGCTGTTATCTTCACACTGTCATCGTCACAATTGAGGATGGACAGGGCAAAGGATAAGTGTTTTGCATAATAAATTATTTTAGGGTTTGGTAACCCGTGACCACCTTTTGATCTTGGACAAAACATGAATGACCTTGTACTCGAATTATTCAAATGTAACCAATTTCTAACTTTGTTCACAATTATATTTTCAATTTCATTAAGGTCCTTTTCGGTAAACGTGAGATTACAAAAATAAAACATTAGAATTGAAAAGCACATTGAACTCAAGAGACACAGTTTGGCTGAAGACGGCAGAGGGGAAACATCTAAAAGGTTCATATTGTTTCTAAATTTTTCGATTATCGTTTTTCGTTGATGTTCATCACTTTTGTTTGTCAGGTTGATGTTGTGTCCTAAATACGTGTAAAATTCTTCTTTTTCTAATGTTGGTATTTCATGTTGTTGTATAGTTATTGTTGGTAATTTGAATTTTTTGTTCCAGTTGTTACCTGAACGTTGGCCAGATGTTATGGCGCATTCTGGGGGGTTTTATATTCATTCCCGTTTCATTCATAAATTGAGTTGTTTTATTGCACAATTGATTCATTACTTCTTCACTTTTTGCTAGTAACGTGACGTCGTCAACGTAACCTTGGATGGGTAGTGGCATCTGCAGAGAGGTATGGTTTTGTTCGATCCATCTTAGCCATTTATCTATTCCTTGTTCAAAGACAATTACAGACCATGGACATCCTTGGATTATACCTTTGTCTCTGTAGATTGTATTTGTGAGGTGATTTCGGACTTTTACTTGGAATGATGCTTTGTTATAAATATCCCTTTATTGCATAATGTCTAATATTTTAGACGAAGTTCTCATGAGGGTTTGATATTAATATACAACCAATTTTACCAATGCTATGCTTGTAGACACTTTTTCTACCTCTTTTACACAAAAGCGCCAAAAGTCACTCAAGGGAAATAATTCATTTTTTCGCTGTTGCGTTTTGAAGATGGCCTCTGACAACAATCGAAGGTAAGCACATTTACAACCATTTATATCATTCAAATAGTTATAAAACCCTCTTAATACCATGCCTATTATATAATATACATACTAAAGCTTATTATGGCCGAACATAAAGCATTAGATTGTGACAGTTATTTTACAACGGCATTTTATCTCCAATGTCTAAAATATTGCACAGCATGCATATCGGGTATGTTACTAAAAATAGACATGTCTAAAATATTACACATCCTGCAAACCGGACCTGTTGCTAAAAATAGACGTGTCTACTATTTTGCACATTATGCACAGAGGATAACTAATACATAGTAACTTGTTTAAGTGTTTACCTCTTATGAATTTGACCTAGTCTACTGTTGTGGTTTGCTTGAGTAACTTATTACATGAGCAATAAATAAGATGAGTTTATAAGTATAAATAAATGTATTTTTGAATACTTTTGTATATCTTTTTTCGCTCAAGCTACTCGTCTAAAAGGTCCAAATGTTGTTTTTTTTTCTTCTCAGTCTTCGCCCTAAATCCAGATTTTATTCTGGAAACGAGGTGCTTCAAATGTTTGAAAATGACATACCAAGCGACAGTGAAGATGAGCGTCTTGATGGAGATGATACGGATAACGAGCTAGATCCAAACTTTGAACCTGCTGTACCCGATAGAGATGATGAAACGTCTACAACTAGTGACGAGGATGATGATGATGGCCAATCTCCTGACCATTCTTATGTTGAAGAATGTGATGATGACTTGAATGACCCAACTCAATCACAACCAAGCAAACGGCAAAGGTGAGAGAATAGTTTAATCCATTATTGAATAAAAGGCGAATGTTGTCCCTGCCATGTATACAACTCCCCAAAGTGTGTCAGCGAACTGATTTGTTTGGCTTTATCGGCTACAAATACATTAAATTAACTAATGGAAAGGAAAACTTCTCGAGCCGCAATGAAGGGCAAAAGGGATCAAACTTGTTGATTTTTAATTTGAAGTCTTATAATGTTTACTAATCAGTGCTTCATCCACAGTGAAAAGTACATTTTTAATGTATGATTTTCTTTATTTGATTTATAATGGTACGGTATCGTTTTCTTATTTTGTTTTTCACCCAGAACTATGGTTGATGGGGCACCAAGGACCTTCCATTGGGTAAAGAAAGATCTTCCCGCCCATGTAAATCCGGAAAACCACCTGATTCCCACGAGGGAAGGCTTGCTGGTGCTACAACAATCATGGAGATGTTTCTGGCACACTTTGACAATGATGCTTTTGAACTGCTTACCCTCGAAAGCAATAGATTCATGGACCAGTGTGGAAGAACAAGGTGTACCAAGATCCATGTGCAAGAATTGAAAACATTTGTTGGTATTTGCATGTACATGAGCATTGTATGTTTACCTTCTAGGAGAATGTATTGGTCCCCGGGCACTAGGCAAGTTATTGTTGCAAATGCAATGACAGTAAATAGGTTTGAGGACATTATGTCATTGTTTCATTGCAATGATAATACCCTTATGAAAGGTAAAGGTGAAGTCGGTTATGACAGGCTGCATAAAGTAAGACCTCTCATAAACATTATAAACCGATCGTTTACTGCAAACGCTGAGCCTGAAGCATTTGTTGCTATAGACGAACAAATGATACCGTTCAAAGGCCGTCATGGGTTGAAATGTTATATGATGAAAAGCCTAAGAAATGGGGTTACAAAGTGTGGGTGCATGCGGGAAGGTCAGGCTACAATTTGCTGGAGACAACACAGTGAATCCTGTCGAAAATGTGTCTCTTCCTGTAGGTAAACCGGGTGAAGTCGTGTTATCCCTCACACAAAATTAACCTGAAAACTCTTATATTTTTTTGATAATTACTTTGCTTGCCCTGAACTTCTTGTTGAGCTGAAGGAGAGGAAATTGAATGCCACATGTACTGTAAGGCCAAATAGAAGTCGTAAGTGCCCACTGCTTGCCATGAAAGATTTGAAAAAACGTGGTAGGGGTTCCTATGATTATAGGAGTGATAGTGATGGCACCATTCTATTATGTGAATGGTTTGATAACAAAATAGTCTTAGTGGGATCAAATATTCACGGGTTGAACCGACTCATACTGTTAGGCGATATGACGTACACGTAAGGAATATATTTACGTCAAGTGCCCTGGCCTTTAAAAAAATTACAACCAAAGCATGGGTGGCGTTGATAAGTGTGACATGCTGCTCGAGTTCTATCGCATGGATTTCAAAAGCAAAAATGGTATAAAAGAATCCTGTTCCATCTGCTGGATTTATGTGTAGTAAACTCATGGCTCTTGTACAAAGCTAAGAAGGCAGACTGTGCAATTTCTTTATGTGCTTTTAAATTCCAGCTGGCCCAAGGTTTTCATAAAAAGTATTCAAGCTGTCCCTGAATTGATGCCTGATGTTGCTCACAGTGATACTCGCTCAGTAAGATCTGTAAATGAGGCTCTTAGATATGACAAGGTGGATCATTTCTCAATGCGTGATAAAGAAGCCAAATTTCCCCAAAGATGCAAATTGCCAGGCTGTAGCAGGAAATCACAATTTAAATGCAGGAAGTGTAATGTTGTATTGTGCATTACCCCTGTTGGTGAGGCAGATGATTGCTTTTATGTTTTTCACCATAACCGAAAAAAGTAGTTGGTACTGACAGTAGACAGAAATAAATAAATAAATGTAAATACATAAATTAGATTTAAAAATATATAAATTAATTAATTACATAATTAATTTACATTGAATTTTACTTCTACTCTACATTGATAGTAAGCAAGTTTTGAAATATAGTTGGCAGACATATAGAATTCGTATTTCCAATGTCTTTGTTGTTCTTCATGTGCTTGTTTATTGATCATATTATGTCCTGCTCATTGTATAATGTATGGTAAAAACACCTCAAAAGGTAATATAAATTTAATGAAAATTGATAAATCTATGCTACATGAACATTAAAATATAATGAAATAAACTTGGAATTCTTTATATGAGGTCTTGTGTTGATGGCTATAATATAACCTTCATTGTCTCTATAACGGTCGAATTCCGCAACCTGGAATGCATAATGTCTAATATTTTAGACGCATGAGCCCAAGGCTCCTAATGCTCCCGGTGACCTATAAGTTGTGAAAATCCTCTTTCTAGGCCCTATATGTGCTGTATGCAAAGTTACAACGAACTAACCCCACCAGTTTTTGTTTATGCAATAAAGGGATATCCTTAGTAATGTTGATGAATACTGGAGGATATGAATATTCATTAAGTTGACGTAGCATGAATTCGTGATCTATACTTCCAAATGCATCTTTTATATCTACAAAGCATAAATATAATTTTCCCGATGAGTGTAAAAAATCTGATACTGCACATCTTAACGAAAACACATATTCTTGCAGCCCATTTCTAGGTAATGAACATTTCTGTGAAAGTGACAGTCTCTCCCTGTCGACAATCCATTGCATGTGTCGATTTTGTATGAGTTTCATGAATATTTTATAAGATGTTAGTAATAAGGCGATAGGTCGCCAGTCGTCGACGTTGTCCTTGTTTCCATTCTTTTTTGGTACCAGTGTTATGATACTGTGTTTCCAGTCTGGGGGACCTTTTGATATTTTAAACAGGTGTTAAAGATGGCCGTAAAAATTGGTGCCAGTTTGTTTATATTTTGTTTATATATTTATAGGTGACACCGTCTGCCCCGGTGACTTTTCATTAGGTAATTTTTTAACACAGCTTGTGAGTTCGTCGATTGTAAACTCACTTGTTGATGGTGTCCATGCGGGAGGGGGATAGTGACATCATCGGACCAGGGTGTGTCACTAATGTTTATACTGTTTAGTTGACATTTTTTCTTTATAGGCAGTCTCTACTGTGTTGATATCTATCTCACAACTTGAGTGTGTTTGTTTACATCCGTTTCTAATAATATCAATAGCTTTTCGTTGGTGGTTTACGAATATTGCTGTGAGTTCTTGTCTTGTCACCTCTTTTTCCTCATGTGCTCTTGGTGTGTTGTTTTGAATAAGGGAGGGCATTATGGAGGACTTTATATCTATTATTTTTATTCCGATATATTTTAATAGAGCTTCATAATTGTTGATCGGGTCTTTTATCATTTTTTTTTAATCGGTCCATCTGGGAATTTTGTTAAGATTCGTTTGCAGTAGCGGAGAAATTCAATGCTAAACGACTGTCCATTATCGGGTCTTTGGATTTGGAATGTATTGTTTTTGATGAAAACACTGTGTAGTGTTGAAAATAATTTTATCCATTTTGATGGGTTGGAGTGACAAAAAGTTGGTTTAATTTTAATGGGTTGTGTAGATATAGTATGTCTGAACATACCTTCTTGTTGTATAAACTTATTCCAAGAAGAATTACTGGTCGGTTCATGCTGATACTGGAGCCAATTAGAAATGTCAAACAAATCACAATCACTATTTCCGCCATTCACAACACGTTTTACAACATTGTAACCATTCTGTCCGACGTCTAGTCGAATTTTACCACTTTTGATACACTCCTTGGCAAGAAATCGGATCCTTGTCACAAGTCCTATACTACTTCTAGACATTGTCTGTGTTTACGAGGACAGCTACCAGGGATGATGGATACAAGAGACGGTAGATCTAGAGACTACGAGAGACCCGACTGACCTGTCCGCCATCTTGAACACACATACATACATACATACATACATACATACATGCATGCATGCATACATACATACATACATACATACATACATACATACATACATACATACATACATACATACATACTATACATACATACATGCAGACATACATACAAACATATAATAATAATAATAATAATAATAATAATAATAATAATAATAATAATAATAATAATAATAATAATAATAATAATAATAATAATAATAATAATAATTTGTCCATTTAGCGTTATTATTAATGGAAATCCAACGGGTCCATAGACCTCATTGCTCTCTGTTTTTGGTACTTTTTTAATTTTTTACTTGCCTCGACTACTACTCACCTTTTCCTGGTCAATGACAACTTGTTTCCAGAATCACCACTTGGGGCACTGATGGTTTCGTCTATAGGTTTGTTTACAGCACAGCCTCTTCTCCTTCCATGCTTTGCATTTGTTGGCCTCAACTTCTTGTAGACCACGACGCTTCTCTGCCGATGGTGGTCTTCGTATACTCTTTCACGTTCAGCAGTCGTCTGCTTCAACTCAGCCGGTTGTAAGCAGACGACGACGGCCTGTGACGTCGGACTTGGGAGGTTCGTCTGAGAGTCTCTGCCATCGATGGGGTTGATTCTCTGAAATAAAATTGTGACTCACAGCGTCAGCCTGGTATTGTTTAACCCTCTCTTTACCACTGCAGCAAAATCGTCACATTTGTTACGACACAATATGTGACCCTTCGCCTCAAAACGGTATTAAGTCGGGTTGGTTACGATGTTGAAAATTGAATTTATAGCCAGAAATATCAGACTTGTGTTGAGTTTGTATGTTTTATTGTGGAGAATGGATACCATATTTTAGGGTGCCAATACCAACAGTTTATATTTTTGACCAGTTTGACATTTAATTCGGCTTGTAAGCATCTGGTTCGTTCCGACATAATACCGTTTTGAGACGATGGGTCACAATATACATATATTTCTTATTTAGATTTATATTGTATATCACAAACTTTGAAGAATGATATTTATCTAATTAATAAGGACAAAAATTGTGTTTTGTAGAGAGCTTGTTTGACTTTTAACATCGAATTTTTCTGCTAGGTGAGCCTGCCATTTTGGGAAAATACTGAAAGTTATCGGTAAGGAAAGAGTTAAGGATCAATGTGCTCATAATATTTGCAGGTGTGGTAACAGAACGCAGGTCTGATGACCAAACGCAATTATGGGCTTGATTTAACATTGTTGTAAAATAAAATACAATAAAATAAAATAAAAATCAAATTCCCTTTATTCATCCCATAGGGGAAATTTGTCTCCAGGGTCTATTCCAAGGGAAGACTGGAATAACCCAGGCGAGGTGACTTGCTCAAGGCCACACAGCAACGCAGCGGTGAGTGATCGAACAGGGTACCTTTCGGGTACGAAGCAAAGGCCGTACCGCTGAGTCACGCTGTGATATGATGGACAATACTTTGCGTTGGTTTGAGAGTATTTCCATTACGACAATGAACAAATAAAAATTTGGATTATCAGACTTGTGAATAAGTCATTAGGCCCATTGAGTTTATCTCGGTTTCTATAGGGAATGAGATTAGCGGAAGATTAGCATCCCTTGATTTGACTTCACCTTACAGGTAGAACGTCAAAATGGTTTTGCGCATGCGTCTCTCTCGTCCTCGCTTTCGGTGAAGTGTCTCATGCCGCTTTCACCAGAAGCGAGGACGAGAGGCGCATGCGCACAACCAACTTGACGTTCTCTCTCTAATAACTTTTCCGCCGGTGACGTCCAATCAAGGGACGCTACTCTTCCGCTAATCTCATTCCCTATAGCGTTAAGCGTTGACAATCTTAAAGTACTTTCCGTCAGATCTAACGGACCCAACTACCCAGTCACTGCTGGCTTGACAGGGATATCTTTGGTCTAAAGACCCCCCCCCCCACCCCATAAGGATCTTTTGTGATACTAATCGCATTCTTTAATGTTTGGAAAGTTAGTTATTAGTTGTTTTTTTTTTTTTTAATGAGCTTTATATAGTGCAATATCCACTAAATGTGCTCAAAACGCTTTTCAAGGGGTCCCTGGTCAACAGCAACATTTCACATGTAGGACGGGACATGACGCCTGTTAGGCGATATTAAAATTTTTCGGACAAAAACAACGCTGTTAACGGCCAGGTACTCATTTTACACCCGAGTACGGTGAGAGAATGTGAGTAAAGAGCCTTTTTCCAAGGACTCAATCAACTATGCGCCGAGCGCGAGGCTCAAACCCCCAGGACCTTCCGATCCGAAAGCGAGTGTCATACCACTAGACCACATAGCCGCATATCTAAGATGGATGAAGTTGGTTTCCTAGTCCTAGTCACCATTTAACGGAGACAGAGTAAGTCCTGTAAAAAAAAAAAAAGCAATTAAACGGATCAAATGTAGAGTAAAGAGGGAATACCGAAGATGTCTTTGTATTTTTTGTTGAAATTTTTGTGATTGCCCCCCTTGAGTGATGTCATTTCGACAATAGGGGCCCGATAGCTCAGTTGGTAGAGCACTCGCTTCACACACAAAGGGACCGAGATCAATCCCTGGTAAAGTCGAGATTTTTATACGACCCCCCCCCCACACACACACACACACTAACACACACACACACACACACTCACATACATACACACACACACACATACACACACAGATACTGTCCACCCAAAAGTGATTAGATAGCTGAGTATGTTAGATATGACGAAAAGAATGTTTGCGATAGACTAGCATCCTATCCAAAGAGTAACAAGCAATTGCTAAGTGACTTTGAACATTGTAGCAATCAAGATAATATTATATGGTTATATTATCCGTTTCACGCTATAGAAATCGGGATATACTCCTTTTCCAAGGCCTTACTACAAATGACTCCGAAGAACTACTTTTTTTTTCGGGAGACCTTCCAAAAGCTCCTATCGCTAGCATTTCTTTCAATTTGTATATTCACCGGTGGATCTTTTGTCATGTGTTTGCTTATTCAATTTGTCACCATATGGAAGCATTTTAAAAACTCTAGAACAAACCTTGATAGATTTGTCAAAGTTTAAAATTTCTTAATTTGACCATTGTTTTGATTCTCGGCCGCCATTTTGATTTGTGAAGTATTGAAAGCAGTGCAAAGCAGTCCTAGGGTTTTTTTTTTCTATTAGGGTTAGCTCGAGGTCGGAGGATTTTTTTTTTACTATTAGGGTTAGTTATAAGTCTATTGTTTGTTTGTTTTTAAGGGTTTTACGGCGATTGCAAAACATTAAGGTCATATCAGCGCCAGTAAAAATGAAGAAAATGGGATAGTAAAAAGATCTAGAATTACAATTAAAGTACTAAAGAAAAGGTAAGACAAAGGGGAATTGGTTCAAGTAGGAAAAAGATGTAGATTCAATGAGTACACTATCAAAGTACTTAGTATGAGATCACCTAATAGTCTCATCCAGACACAAGAGGAACACACTCAAATATTTACAAATCATATAATATATTGTGTAAACAAAACATAATACAATGCATAACAGAGAAATGATTTTCAAGGAAAAAAATATCATCTCCCAAAAATGTAACTATACATTCCACTGTTTCCCTCCCAGCCAAGGAACTCTGGCCAGGGTCAGGACAAAACTGAGTAATCTCATTCCAAGACAAAGACAAGAAACAATTGGAAAAAGGGTATGGGGTGATAGAAGACACAGCATGTACCTCCCTGCCCACTATGGGAGGTAAGGATCCCCACCCAAGTTGTGTCTAAATAAAGGTACTAGGGTGTTTGTTTTTCATATAAGAGTTAGTTAAAAGTACTAGGTTGTATTTTTTCTTAGGATTAGTTGAGTGGATATTTGGGTTGTTTCCCTTAGCACGGGGAGATTTCGGAAGGCCTCTTCTTTTTTTTTTTCAATTTATAAATTTCACGTGAGCTCAAAATTAAATCTTAAATTCTTAAACTTTCGATCAATAAGAAATTTTAAACGATCGAGATAACATGCATTTTGTCTCAAAAGTTCAGGTTTAAGAATTTTCGATGACCCTACCATCTCTGTGAAGAGAATTATTTCATGAGCCGTGTCCGCACACAATGCGCCATTTTGGGTTATACAAAAATTGGATTTATCTGGGGCTTTCTTATTTTTTTTTTGAGTGATCTAAAGTGAAAATTGATGACGTCATTGCACTAATGGCCTACTATTTTGTACTCTGTTTTTGTTTTTGTTTTTTAAGGGGGGGGGGTGGTGTTTTTTTTTTCTTTATCGAATGTAAAAAGGAGTATATTTCATTAAGTAAGACGAGGGAAACATTTTTTGACGTTCCATTTTTCCTCATTATCAAAATATCTTGAACATCTAACTCTCACAGGAAAGATGGAAGGTAAAAAGAGTAAAGGTAGACCAAGAAATACATATTTGAATAGTTTAAATAGATGGGTGACAAAGAAAGAGAAGAGCAATATTAGTTTTCTGAGGTTATCTGATCAGAGAGATGAATGGCGTACCATGATCACCGATGTCTGGCACAGACTTGGTACTAGAAGAAGAAGAAGAAGAAGAAGAAGAAGAAGAAGAAGAAGAAGAAGAAGAAGAAGAAGAAGAAGAAGAAGAAGAAGAAGAAGAAGAAGAAGAAGAAGAAGAAGAAGAAGAAGAAGATGGAAGGTAAAAAGAGTAAAAGTAGACCAAGAAATACATATTTGAATAGTTTAAATAGCTGGGTGACAAAGAAAGAGAAGAGCAATATTAGTTTTCTGAGGTTATCTGATCAGAAAGATGAATAGCGTACCATGATCACCGATGTTTGGCACAGACTTGGTACTAGAAGAAGAAGAAAGAAGAAGAAGAAGAAGAGAAGAAGAAGAAGAAGAAGAAGAAGAAGAAGAAGAAGAAGAAGAAGAAGAAGAAAGAAGAAGAAGAAGAAGAAGAAGAAGAAGAAGAAGAAGAAGAAGAAGAAAAGAAGAAGAAGAAGAAGAAGAAGAAGAAGAAGAAGAAGAAGAAGAGAAGAAGAAGAAGAAGAAGAAGAAGAAGAAGAAGAAGAAGAAGAAGAAAGAAGAAGAAGAAGAAGAAGAAGAAGAAGAAGAAGAAGAAAGAAGAAGAAGAAGAAGAAGAAGAAGAAGAAGAAGAAGAAGAAGAAGAAGAAGAAGAAGAAGAAGAAGAAAGAAGAAGAAGAAGAAGAAGAAGAAGAAGAAGAAGAAGAAGAAGAAGAAGAAGAAGAAGAAGAAGAAGAAGAAGAAGAAGAAGAAGAAGAAGAAGAAGAAGAAGAAGAAGAAGAAGAAGAAGAAGAAGAGAAGAAGAGAAGAAGAAGAAGAAGAAGAAGAAGAAGAAGAAGAAGAAGAAGAAGAAGAAGAAGAAGAAGAAAGAAGAAGAAGAAGAAGAAGAAGAAGAAGAAAGAAGAAGAAAGAAGAAGAAGAAGAAGAAGAAGAAGAAGAAGAAGAAGAAGAAGAAGAAGAAGAAGAAGAAGAAGAAGAAGAAGAAGAAGAACAACAACAACAACAACAACAACAACAACAACAACAACAACAACAAAGAATTAAACGGAAACGCCACGTCTGTCTTGACAATTCATTGAAACCTTACAAAACATATAAGATGGTCCCCTTTAGCACATTTGGTAGAGAACTCGATTCACACGCATAGGGTCAGAGATCGGTCCAAGGTGAAGTCAAGATTTTTTTTTCTGACTCCCTGAACATCCAGCAGTGATTGGGTAGCTGCGTCTGTTAGATCTGGCGGAAAGTACTTTGCGAGTGACTAGCGTCCAATCAAAAGGGTAGCAAGAAATTGTTATTGTCCGTTTCATGCGATGTAAACCGGGATACTCCATTGGCCAAACGGCTCTAAAGGACTTGTATATCATACATACATTTACGGCAGTTGCAACACATTTAGGTCATTTCAGCGAGAGTAAAAAGGCTGGTCCGAGTTTCTGACCTCCCATAATGGGCAGGGAGGTACTTACTGTCTCTTCTCCTATATCTGTTTTACAATTTGCTTTCTGTCTTTCTCTTGGAATGAGAGTATTAGGTTTACTCCAGGCCCTTACCGGATGCCCTTGCTGAGAGGGAAACAGTCAAATGTGTGGTTGGTTTTGGGAGATTATATTTTTTCCTTTTAAATCATCTCTCTGTTATGCACTGTATTATGTTTTGTTTACATATCATATATGATTTTCAAAATTGTGAGTGTATTCCTCTTAGTGGGGACATGTACTTGCGTCTAGATGAGACTTTTAGGTGATCTCAAACTAAGTGCATTGATGCTATGCTCTTGGAATCTACATATGTTCCATATTTGAACCAATTCCCTTTGTCTTAACTTTTCTTGAGTGCTTTAATTGTAATTCTAGAACTTTTTACTATCCCATTTTCTTCCTTTTTAGTGGAGCCGATATAACCTTAATGTGTTGCAAGCGCCGTATAACCCTTAAAACATAAAAAATAAAAACCAGTTAAAAGGAAGAAAATTGGATAGGAAAAACATTCTAGATTTACAAGTAAAAGGACATAAGAAAAGGTAAGAGGGGAATTGGTTCAAATAGAGAATAGATGTAGATTCCAAGAGTACACCAACAGTGTATGTACTCATTTTGAGATCACCTAAATGTCTCATCTAGACATGAGCACAAGAATCCACTAAGAAGAACATTCTCAAATGTTTACAAATCATATGTTTGTAAAAGATATAACATTACGTACAGAGAGAGAGAGAGAGGGAGAGAGAGAGAGAGAGAGAGAGAGAGAGAGAGAGAGAGAGAGAGAGAGAGAGAGAGAGAGAGAGAGAGAGATGGATAACAAAACTATAATTATACATTTGACTGTTTCTCTCCCAGTCAATGACTCCAGCCAGGGCTGGGACAAATCTAAGTAATCCCATTCCAAGACAAAGACAGAAAGCAACTCGTAAAACAGCTATAAGGGGATAGAAGACACGGAGTGACCTCCTGCCCACCATGGGAGATCAAAGGACCCTGCCCAACAGCATTTTTGTAATTTTAATCGTATTCTTTAGTGTTTGGAGTGTTAGTTATTAGTCTTACATCAAAGATATAGTGTTGGTTTCCTAGTCATCATTTAACGAAGAGAGAGTGCGTTCTGTAAAAGAAAAAAAAAACAGAAGCAATTTAAAGGATTAAATGTAGAGTAAAGGGGGAACTCCGAAGATGTCTTTGATTTTTTCGAATTTTTGTGATTGCCTCCCTTGAGTGATGTCAGAGGCCTGAACTTTCCCTCTATAAATAGTATAGCAGAAAAACTACAACATAACTCTTTAATTTTGTTGTTTTTGTTTGAGCTTTTTATATAGCGCAATATCCACTAAACGTGCTCAGAGCGCTTTACTAAAGGTCCCTGACAAACAGCAACACATAACATATAGAACGAGACATGACACCTGTTAGGAGATATTACATTTTCATCCGAAAAAGACAACGCTGTTAAAGGTCAGTACCAATTTTACACCTTAGTACAGTGAGGGAATATGAGTAAAGAGCCTTGTCCAAGAACTCAAGTATACGCCGAGCGAGGTTCGAACCCAAGAACTCCGATCAGAAACCTATTGCCATAACAAAAGACCACCTAATAGGCCTATAATAATAATAATAATAATAATAATAATAATAATAATAATAATGCACCAAAGGCAGTGCATTCAAAGACTGACAGGGTGACCTGTCAACAAGTTATTTTATTTCACCTCTATAAAATTATATATCATAGACTTAGTAACATCTAGCATGGTAGTATAGAAATATACATAAACAGGAATATACATTATGTAATATAAAATAAAGCACAAGTATAGTTAACTAAGGATACGAATATAATGTATTCTTAAAATATATTCAATTGTGACATTATTTAGGAGTATCTAATTAAATATAATTCAGTGTAATATTCATGGAAATACAATAAGGGTAATACCATTGCAAAGGGCAATAACTCAATAATAATAATAATAATACACCATAACAATAAAAGAGACAACGCTGTAAACGGCCAGGTACTCATTTTACACCTGAGTACAGTGAGATAATGTGAGTAAAGAGTCTTTTCCAAGGACTCAACTATGCGTCGAGCGAGGCTCGAACCCAGGATCTTCCGATCCGAAAGCGAGAGCCATACTACAAGACCACATAGCCGCAAATTCGAGTCGAAAGCATGAACATTTACATACAGGTTAGCAAGACCCATTAAAAACCCATCTGCTATAGAACCACTCTGGCATTCAATCATAACGTTTCGGTTTAAGGCCTGTCTTAAATTTTCTCTATTACAGCTATATTAAACAAGGGAAATAACTGCGTAAATACATATATTTTCTTCATATTCATTGTATGAGGGGAAATTGGGCTAAAAATGTGCACATTGGGATTGAAAACATGAAAATTGGCATACAGGTAGCTAAAAATCATATAAATGGATAAAAGTACGATAGAGCCACTCTCGCAATTCATTATAACAGTGCGTTTTTAGCACTTTTATTATTCCCTATATAGCATTACTTATCCAAGGAAAATAGCAACGAAAATACAAGGTGTGTTCAATAATTTAAATATTTTGTTGACCATCCTATCTAGATACTCTTGAAATGTGCTTCACATTTTATCCAGAAAAATAACGTTGCATTGAAATCTCTCCCTCGTATTATCCATGATTTTTATTCACAGGTCAATTCTATTTTCACCCCGTGTGGTGTCCGGGGTCCCTCAACTGAGAGGGTCAAGAATAGCCCAACGCCAAGCCAGCGTGTCGTAAAAGGCGACTAATGGTGTGTGATTCCTCCATCTTTGAGTCACCTGGTCCTCCAGGTTGGGGTTGGCAAAGGGTTAACACCCCTTTCCGTTAAACTCTAACCGTTACAGAAACACAGACAGACAAACCAAATCCTTTTTTTAGCTTGGGCGACCGAAGAGTTTCTGGAATATCAGAATTTATGAAGGACAACAGACAAAGCCGAAAGGACTCTGCTGACCCGATGACGTCTTCGCCAAACAAGCAGCTTCGAATTGCGTCGTGGAACGTTCGCACCATGTATGAAGCAGGAAAAAGCTCTCAAGTTGTGACTGAGATGAGAAGATACAGGCTGCATATACTTGGAGTAAGCGAAACCCACTGGATACAATCCGGACAGAAACACCTCAAGTCTGGGGAGAAGATTTTATATTCAGGGAGAGGGGACGGGATTCATATACAGGGAGTAGGAATAATTCTAAGCAAGTTTGCCCAGAAGTCACTGAGAGGATGGGAACAATGCGGAGAAAGGATCATCATGGCGTCCTTTACAACACGGAGTAAGAAGATCAGCATGAACATTGTACAGATCTATGCCCCAACAAATGATGCAACAGATGAGGACAAAGATACATTTTATGGTCTGCTACAACAAGTCATTGACAAGTTGCCAAGGAAAGACATCAACATATTGATGGGAGATGCTAATGCAAAAGTGGGACAGGATAACGTAGGCTATGAAGGTATCATGGGACGTCATGGCATGGGAGAAATGAATGATAATGGTGAGAGATTTGCAAATTTCTGTGCATTCAACAGTTTGGTGATTGGAGGATCAGTGTTCCCCCATAAGAGGATCCACAAAGCAACTTGGGTCTCACCAGATGGTATGACAGAGAATCAGATTGATCATTTTTGTATCTCTCGTAGATTCAGACGTTCATTGGAAGATGTGACAGTACGGAGAGGGGCAGATGTTGGATCAGACCACCACCTGCTATTGGCAAAGCTTAAGCTCCGACTCAGAAAACACGGGGCCAGATCACATACAAGAAGAAAATTCGAGTTGAATGCACTTGATGGGGAAAAGAATGAGGAATTCAAACTACAATTGAGTAATAGATTCCAACCTCTTACTGAGCTCGAGGAGGACATAGATGTAGAGTCACATTGGGCAAAGATCAAGGAAGTCTACATAACAACTTGCCACGAGGTATTGGGGGTAAAGAAATCAGAACATAAAGAATGGATAAGTCCAACCACCTTGGACCTTATTGAAAAGAGGAGAACAAGGAAGGAACAAGTGAATGCAAGCCGAACAAGGGCTTCAAGACTGGATGCACAAGAGCAGTATCGAGCCATAGCTAAGGAAGTCAAAAGATCTGTGAAGAAAGACAAGGAAGCATTCATGAACAGACTTGCAGAGAAAGCAGAAGCAGCAGCGACTGGAGGACACATGAGGATCCTTTATCAAACTACCAAGACACTTGCTGGAAAATATGGGAAACCAGAGGTACCAGTCAAAGACAAAGATGGGAAAACTATTTTTGGAAAAGAGGCTCAATCTGAACGATGGAGGGAACATTTCAACTGCCTTCTGAACAGACCACCACCAGACAACCAGCCAGAAATTTTGCCTGCAAGGAATGAGCTACCAATTAGCTGTGATCCACCATCGATAGCAGAGATTGTGGGTGCCATTAACAAGATGAAAAGGGGGAAAGCTGCTGGACCAGACCAGATTCCACCGGAGGCTCTAAAAGTTGATGCGGAAAGAAATGCTGAGGCCCTGCACCCACTATTTGAGAGAATCTGGAATGACGGGATATTCCCAAAGGATTGGAAGGAAGGACATCTTATCAAGCTTCCAAAGAAAGGGGACCTCAGTAATTGTAATAATTATCGAGGCATCACTCTTCTTTCTATCCCAGGAAAGGTTTTCAACCGTATTATTTTAGAGAGAATTAAGAATGCAACAGATGCTAAACTGCGGGACGAACAGGCAGGTTTTCGAAAAAACCGTTCAACCACCGACCAGATTGCCTCTCTGCGAGTCATAGTGGAACAGTCTATAGAATGGAACTCTCCTCTTATTGTCAACTTTCTGGATTACGAGAAGGCTTTCGACAGTATTGACAGAGCAACATTGTGGAAAATTCTGGCACATTATGGACTCCCTGAAAAGATAGTAAACCTCATTAAGGAAATGTATGAAGGATCAAGTTGCAGGGTTGTACATGAAGATCAGCTTACTGACAGCTTTGAAATTAAGACTGGTGTCAAGCAGGGATGCTTGCTCTCTCCATTCCTGTTCATCCTTGCCATTGATTGGCTAATGAAGGAAACCTCCAAAGGGAGAAGAAATGGGATACAGTGGACCCCCTGGACACAGTTGGATGATCTGGATTTTGCAGATGATCTGGCTCTTTTGTCCCACACCCAGGACCAGATGCAAGAAAAAACCACAATTATAAACAGCCTGTCGGAATCAATTGGTCTAAGAATTCACCCTGCAAAGTCAAAGGTCTTGAGGATAGGTACGCGTCAAAGGGAGCAGATCAAAGTTAAAGATCAGGAACTCGAAGATATAGACACTTTCTGCTATCTCGGAAGTATAATTGACAAGGATGGAGGCACGGAAGCAGAGGTGAAAGCACGAATAGGAAAGGCACAGGCTGCATTCACATCTTTGAACAGAGTTTGGAGAACTAAAGATATCTCCCTTCAACTAAAGC
>NC_088370.1:19527204-19529704 GCF_034508935.2 Berghia stephanieae | reverse complement strand
GGCGTTATAATAATAGCATAACACAGCTTTACTGTTTGTTGCTTTAGGTCTCTTCCAACACAATTGAGGTTATATGAGAGACCGCTGAAACAAAAAAAACAAGCAATCTAACAAAAATAGTACAAATGTAAATCAAAATCATTACCTAAAGATATCATAAGCTAAATTATAAATAACCAAGAACAAACAGGCAGAAGATTTACAGAAAAAAAAAATCCCCTGTCAAAAATACAATCACAAACCAAAGAAGCAGGCTAGGCTAGTAAAGAGAAGAAGAAACGACATCACTATCGGATCGTACACCCATGCGAACATCATAGGTATATGATTCAAGGGTGATGCTCCCATCCAACCACCCGCTTAACACAGCTTTCGTATAGAGCGTAAACATGACTAGGGCATGCTGTATGCGCTTTTATTTATTCTTTTTATTATTTTTTTTGTTTTTGGCATGGCACTTTATACAAACTTACCCCATTCAACAAAGGTGTAGAAATCGAGACAGACTGAGTTTTTACACCATAGCAATATAGAGAGTTTACAATAATCGAGAAAGCATATCTGCGGGAATATTATAGCAGCCTGGTACATGAGATAAACTGAAAGTGTAATTTTGCAACAACAACAACAACACCACCACCACCAACAACAACAACAACAACAACAACAACAACACAACAACAAAATATATATATATAAACAATTAACAGGATTGTTTATTTGTTTTTGTTTTCATTTTTATTATTTGTAAGAGTGGGGAGGGGTGGGGGAGGGGGGGGGGGCGTTGCTTGTTCTGGTAATCAATATCGTTACAACATAACAGCTCAGTGATCCATTGAGGCACGGCGACATGAAATGTGACCCTTCGCCTCAAAACGGTATTAAGTCGGGATGGTTAAGATTTTGAAAATTGAATTTATAGCCAGAAATATCAGACTTGTGTTGAGTTTGTATGTTTTATTGAGAAGAACGGATACCATATTTTAGGGTGCTAATGCCAACAGTTTATATTTTTGACCAGTTTGGCATTTAATTCGGCTTGTAAGCATATGGTTCGTTCCGACATAATACCGTCTTGAGACGAAGGGTCACAAATATGACAAAAAGGCAGTGCTCTGGATTGTTTGTTTGTTTTTGTTTTCTTTTTTTTATTATTTGTAAGAGTGGGAGGGGTGGGGGGGGGGAGGGGTTGCTTGTTTCTGGTAATCAATATCGTTACTACATAACAGTTCAGTGATCCAGTGAAGCACATCGACATGAAATATAAAAGAAAGCCATACTCTTGTTTATACATATTTGTGCTCTGAGAAAACCGGGTCAAAGTCGCTGAGAATGTAACGCAGATACAAGCAAAAACAGCTCGATGGATTTTTTTGGCTATTTTGGGTTTATGGTAGAAATCAAAAGACCGTCATATTATTAACTTTCCATTCACCAAGTATAAAGCCATAAAGTGGCTTCTAAATACTTTTAAAATCGTTTTTATTAAACTTACTTTTTAAAGATTTGGCCAGAAAACTGGTCCTTCAAATATCGATCGATTTCAACTAAATGACCTTCAGCTTGGCAAAAACTCTGAAAACGGGGACTACGGAAGACATTGCGAGGTTTAAAGAAAAAGATAATCTAAAATAAGCTTTTACATAGCGCAATATCCACTAAATTAATGTGCTCAAAGCGCTTTACAAGGGGTCCCTGGCCAACAGCAACATCTAACATTTAGGAAGGGACACGACGCCTGTTAGGCGATGTTACAATTTTTTCGGACAGAGACAACACTGTTAACGGCCAGGTACTCATTTTACACCTGAGTACGGTGAGAGAATGTGAGTAAAGAGCTTTTTCCAAGGACTCAACTATGCGCCGAGCGAGGCTCGAACCCAGGACCTTCCGATCCGAAAGCGAGTGTCATAACAATAGACTATATAGACGCACAAGGTCCCAGGTTTGAGAGTTTTTGCCGAAATGTTGGTCATTTAAATCGATCGGTACTTATGGAGAACATGCTTTCTGGCCAATTTTTGAAATACGCTTCTATTTGAAATCATTTCAAATTAACTCACTCAACCCTAAAGATTTTTGCTACTTTTCTAAATTGGAAAAAAATGTATTAAAAATAAGTATGTAGACAGATAGTTTTATTAAACTACCATTAACATGTAAAAACTAGAAACATTAGCTTTGATACTACGCCTATAATTTGTCTCAAAAAATGTAATAAATAGGTTTGGGATAAAAGTAACCCGGGTAAACTACGGATATAATCGGTGTTAGGGTTGAGTGAGTTAATGAATACTTTTCGTTCTACCTTTTGTCACGTAGCCACTTATTATAAAAGTTGATTGATTTAATCTTCCTTACTCACTTCTCTCAATAACATATGCCTTGATATGACGGCCAGACCACTCCACTCCTCATTTCACTTATATTTTAAAGATTTATATCTTACTATCGGGACTTGGTGGAAAAATCCATATTTTTTTTTAACCTCAGGAATGGG
>NC_088370.1:19519704-19522204 GCF_034508935.2 Berghia stephanieae | reverse complement strand
GTGACCCTTCGTCTCAAAATGGTATTATGTCGGAACGAACCATATGCTTAAAAGCCGAATTAAATGTTAAACTGGTCAAAAATATAAATTGTTGGCATCAGCATCCTCAAATATGGTATCCATTCTTCTCAATAAAACATACAAACTCAACACAAGTCTGATATTTCTGGCTATAAATTCAATTTTCAAAATCTTAACCATCCCGACTTAATACTGTTTTGAGGCGAAGGGTCACAATTATGGTAAGACGACGTAAAGATAGTATGTGCTTGACAAAGAACCTCACAAGGAAATAGAACGGACCAACATACAGAACTCGTAACCATGAAAATGTATAGTTTGGATAATACAGTTTAGTGAACGTGGATGGCAAAAATTAATAACAAAAACCCGAGTGACGTCAACTTCATTCTATATATTAACCCGTTATTATATGGATGTTATGTGTGTGTGTGTGTGTGTGTGTATGTGTGTGTTGATGTGTGAAAGAGGGCATGGAGGGGATGTTAGAGAAAGAATGGTGGAGAGAGAAGGAGAGAGGGGGGAGGGGGGGGGGAGAGAGAGAGACACACACAGAGGGAAGAAAGGGAAAGACACACACACACACACACACACACACACAGACAGACAGACAGAGAGAGAGAGAGAGAGAGAGAGAGAGAGAGAGAGAGAGAGAGAGAGAGAGAGGCTGTTGTTTACGCACGAACAATCACATTGATATCCAAAAAAATTGGTTTCCAAGAACTGCCCAAACCAGGCGTTATAATAATAGCATAACACAGCTTTACTGTTTGTTGCTTTAGGTCTCTTCCAACACAATTGAGGTTATATGAGAGATCGCTGAAACAAAAAAAACAAGCAATCTAACAAAAATAGTACAAATGTAAATCAAAATCATTACCTAAAGATATCATAAGCTAAATTATAAATAACCAAGAACAAACAGGCAGAAGATTTACAGAAAAAAAAAAATCCCCTGTCAAAAATACAATCACAAACCAAAGAAGCAGGCTAGGCTAGTAAAGAGAAGAAGAAACGACATCACTATCGGATCGTACACCCATGCGAACATCATAGGTATATGATTCAAGGGTGATGCTCCCATCCAACCACCCGCTTAACACAGCTTTCGTATAGAGCGTAAACATGACTAGGGCATGCTGTATGCGCTTTTATTTATTCTTTTTATTATTTTTTTTGTTTTTGGCATGGCACTTTATACAAACTTACCCCATTCAACAAAGGTGTAGAAATCGAGACAGACTGAGTTTTTACACCATAGCAATATAGAGAGTTTACAATAATCGAGAAAGCATATCTGCGGGAATATTATAGCAGCCTGGTACATGAGATAAACTGAAAGTGTAATTTTGCAACAACAACAACAACACCAACAACAACAACAACAACAACAACAACAACAACAACAACAAAATATATATATAAACAATTAACAGGATTGTTTATTTGTTTTTGTTTTCATTTTTATTATTTGTAAGAGTGGGGAGGGGGGGGAGGGGGGGGGCGTTGCTTGTTCTGGTAATCAATATCGTTACAACATAACAGCTCAGTGATCCATTGAGGCACGGCGACATGAAATGTGACCCTTCGCCTCAAAACGGTATTAAGTCGGGATGGTTAAGATTTTGAAAATTGAATTTATAGCCAGAAATATCAGACTTGTGTTGAGTTTGTATGTTTTATTGAGAAGAACGGATACCATATTTTAGGGTGCTAATGCCAACAGTTTATATTTTTGACCAGTTTGGCATTTAATTCGGCTTGTAAGCATATGGTTCGTTCCGACATAATACCGTCTTGAGACGAAGGGTCACAAATATGACAAAAAGGCAGTGCTCTGGATTGTTTGTTTGTTTTTGTTTCTTTTTTTTATTATTTGTAAGAGTGGGAGGGTGGGGGGGGGAGGGGTTGCTTGTTTCTGGTAATCAATATCGTTACTACATAACAGTTCAGTGATCCAGTGAAGCACATCGACATGAAATATAAAAGAAAGCCATACTCTTGTTTATACATATTTGTGCTCTGAGAAAACCGGGTCAAAGTCGCTGAGAATGTAACGCAGATACAAGCAAAAACAGCTCGATGGATTTTATTTGGCTATTTTGGGTTTATGGTAGAAATCAAAAGACCGTCATATTATTAACTTTCCATTCACCAAGTATAAAGCCATAAAGTGGCTTCTAAATACTTTTAAAATCGTTTTTATTAAACTTACTTTTTAAAGATTTGGCCAGAAAACTGGTCCTTCAAATATCGATCGATTTCAACTAAATGACCTTCAGCTTGGCAAAAACTCTGAAAACGGGGACTACGGAAGACATTGCGAGGTTTAAAGAAAAAGATAATCTAAAATAAGCTTTTACATAGCGCAATATCCACTAAATTAATGTGCTCAAAGCGCTTTACAAGGGGTCCCTGGCCAACAGCAACATCTAACATTTAGGAAGGGACACGACGCCTGTTAGGCGATGTTACAATT
>NC_088370.1:19512204-19514704 GCF_034508935.2 Berghia stephanieae | reverse complement strand
TTTAGTGAGAATTACTTATAAACGGGGATTGTAAAAAGCAATAACAAAGACCTGAGTGAGTGACGTCAACTTCATACTATCTATACTGCGTATTAATATCCAACAAAGGGTGTAGTGAAAAATCAACGAGATACACACAACAATGTTCCCTGTAGTTTATGGGATAATTTCTAAATAGACAACCTCGTATATTGCATTGCTATAATAACAGGAAAATAAATAAAAAATAATTAATTTCATTCCACTATACCTTTCTCCTCTAAGCTCAAACTTTAAAGAAAGTTGTATCATCAATTATCAATTTATTAATGCCATTCTCATGGTTATTCTATTAAGCTATACTCGGGCTATAAGCTTGTCACCAATTTTATCTCAAACTCATGATCCAGTGAAACAAACAAACTACACACAACTCGCTATGCCTTCTTTCGTTTTATGGGACCACTTCCTAATAGACGACCTCGTACGCCGCTAAATTATAAAAGCACCTTATTAAGTCTTTTTTTCGATTCCAAACACATTGAATATGATTTAACCGTTACTGGTATTTAATCACAGCGATTGCCAACTGTAAAATCGAATCAAATATTATCATACCACTATTGATATTACATCATAGCCATTTCTGTCTACTGAAAATCGACTTGTTCACGAACTCGGCATAACAGAACTGTCATGCGATTGAATTCAACAAATCAGGGCGTATATAAATTGTGACCCTTCGTCTCAAAATGGTATTATGTCGGAACGAACCATATGCTTAAAAGCCGAATTAAATGTTAAACTGGTCAAAAATATAAATTGTTGGCATCAGCACCCTCAAATATGGTATCCATTCTTCTCAATAAAACATACAAACTCAACACAAGTCTGATATTTCTGGCTATAAATTCAATTTTCAAAATCTTAACCATCCCGACTTAATACTGTTTTGAGGCGAAGGGTCACAATTATGGTAAGACGACGTAAAGATAGTATGTGCTTGACAAAGAACCTCACAAGGAAATAGAACGGACCAACATACAGAACTCGTAACCATGAAAATGTATAGTTTGGATAATACAGTTTAGTGAACGTGGATGGCAAAAATTAATAACAAAAACCCGAGTGACGTCAACTTCATTCTATATATTAACCCGTTATTATATGGATGTTATGTGTGTGTGTGTGTGTGTGTGTATGTGTGTGTTGATGTGTGAAAGAGGGCATGGAGGGGATGTTAGAGGAAGAATGGTGGAGAGAGAAGGAGAGAGGGGGGAGGGGGGGGGGGGGGGAGAGAGAGACACACACAGAGGGGAAGAAAGGGAAAGACACACACACACACACACACACACACACAGACAGAGAGAGAGAGAGAGAGAGAGAGAGAGAGAGAGAGAGAGAGAGAGAGAGAGAGAGAGAGAGGCTGTTGTTTACGCACGAACAATCACATTGATATCCAAAAAAATTGGTTTCCAAGAACTGCCCAAACCAGGCGTTATAATAATAGCATAACACAGCTTTACTGTTTGTTGCTTTAGGTCTCTTCCAACACAATTGAGGTTATATGAGAGACCGCTGAAACAAAAAAAAAACAAGCAATCTAACAAAAATAGTACAAATGTAAATCAAAATCATAACCTAAAGATATCATAAGCTAAATTATAAATAACCAAGAACAAACAGGCAGAAGATTTACAGAAAAAAAAAATCCCCTGTCAAAAATACAATCACAAACCAAAGAAGCAGGCTAGGCTAGTAAAGAGAAGAAGAAACGACATCACTATCGGATCGTACACCCATGCGAACATCATGGAATCATAGGTATATGATTCAAGGGTGATGCTCCCATCCAACCACCCGCTTAACACAGCTTTCGTATAGAGCGTAAACATGACTAGGGCATGCTGTATGCGCTTTTATTTATTCTTTTTATTATTTTTTTTGTTGTTTTTGGCATGGCACTTTATACAAACTTACCCCATTCAACAAAGGTGTAGAAATCGAGACAGACTGAGTTTTTACACCATAGCAATATAGAGAGTTTACAGTAATCGAGAAAGCATATCTGCGGGAATATTATAGCAGCCTGGTACATGAGATAAACTGAAAGTGTAATTTTGCAACAACAACAACAACAACAACAACAACAACAACAACAACAACAACAAAATATATATATAAACAATTAACAGGATTGTTTATTTGTTTTTGTTTTCATTTTTATTATTTGTAAGAGTGGGGAGGGGTGGGGGAGGGGGGGGGGGGCGTTGCTTGTTCTGGTAATCAATATCGTTACAACATAACAGCTCAGTGATCCATTGAGGCACGGCGACATGAAATGTGACCCTTCGCCTCAAAACGGTATTAAGTCGGGATGGTTAAGATTTTGAAAATTGAATTTATAGCCAGAAATATCAGACTTGTGTTGAGTTTGTATGTTTTATTGAGAAGAACGGATACCATATTTTAGGGTGCTAATGCCAACAGTTTATATTTTTGACCAGTTTGGCATTTAATT
>NC_088370.1:19409704-19507204 GCF_034508935.2 Berghia stephanieae | reverse complement strand
GGCCTAAAAAAAAAACCAACAAAACAATAAAAAGAGAACAAAAGCAAAACAATTCCACTCCACAACAAAAACAAACAGTTCTATTCTATATGAAAACGAATGAAAATGCGGCTTTACTTTGGAAGACCAAATTCATGGTCTCCCTAGCAAAAATTGAAAAGTATTGGAAGCCACTATTTTCACCGTATGGTGATAATAGCCTGACAGTGTGTGGGAGACTTTGCGCCGTACGGTAATATCTTGGTGGACGATTTTCACTGTACGGTGATAATAGTGTGGGAGACAATTTGCACTGGACAGTGAAAATAGCCTGGCACACTATTTTCTCTGTACGGTGATAATGGTGTGGACGGCTAATATATTCACTGTGCTGTGATAATAGTGTGGGAGACTATTTTCACCATACGATTATATCTTGGTGGACGATTTTCACCTTATGGTGATAATAGTGTGGGAGACTTTTTTCACCGTCCCGTAATATTTTGGTGGACGATTTTCACCGTATGGTGATCATAGTGTGGGAGACTTTTCACCGTCCTGTAATATTTTGGTAGACGATTTTCACGGTATGGTGATAATAGTGTGGGAGACTTATTTCGCCATAGGGTAATATCTTGATGTACTATTTTCACCATACAGTGATAATAGTGTGGGAGACCATTTTCATGGTACCATAATATGGAAGATTTTCACCGTACGGTAAAAATAGCCTGACACACTATTTTCACCGTACGGTGATAATGGTATCTTAGCTAACAAACTTTGCGGCATTTGTCTGTGTTGAACCCATGACCTCAAGAAGTCGGGGGGGGGGGGGGGGGGGGGGGGGGGGATTGGCTCAAGATAGACATAGAGATCGAAATCACTTTTTCTCGAGTTGTAAATAGCTCATACTCATACAGTAGAGCCATGCTCTCCCCGGCCAGGTAGAGTTGTGGTACCAGTAAGGTTGCGGGTTCGAGACCCCATCGCCGCCACGAAATTGGAAAGCTTCATCGGTAACTGTAACTTATTCTGAATCCGCCATCCCGCCTTGGGAGGCATTCCGAAAGCTCATCGTGCTAAGGCAGGGAACCCAAATATTCACTCCGAAGAAAAAATACAACACTGGTACCTTTAACTACCCCTTATACTTATAGGAAAAACAAACGACCTCTTGCTATCCCTAATACAACCCTAGGACTTCTTTGCACTGCCTTTCATTACCTCACAAATCAAAATGGCGGCCGAGAATCAAAATAATGGTCAAATTAGGAAATTTTAAACTTTCACAAATCTATCAAGGTTTGTTCTATATGATGACAAATTGAATAAATAAACGTCTGACTAAAGGTCCAAAGTGAAAATACAAATTAAAAGAAATGCTATAACGAGGAGCTTTCGGGAGGCCTCCCTAGCTTTTGTTCTCGGCAAACTTTGTCTTATTTTTAACTCGTCTGCACGCAGGAAGAAAATTAATATCGGATCGAATTCTAATGGTCCGGATGCTGAGGCTACTACATCACAGTTCGTTTCCTGGCTTCTGATTGGCTAATACATACGGTGAAAATTGTCTGTCAGGCTATTATCGCCGTACAGTGAAAATAGCCTGAGACACTATTTTCACCGTACGGTGAAAATAGTCAGTCAGATATATAGTAAAAAAAACAAACCGAAAAGAATATTCGCAGTAGTCATAGCATATTTATAGAAAATTGTCAGATGGATATCAACTGCCGTATTGCTATTGTCCATTTCATGTTGTAGAAACATTGATAAACTCAAGCACCTTGGGCCCATTAGCTCTTTAAGGACTAGACTATCAAAAAAGTTCCATAATTTTTCTTGGATAATTTCGTCTGTTACTGTTACATCATTTGATGGAGTTTGTCAGTTTATTTGAAGAAGAAAAAGAAGAAGAAGAAGATTCGTTTATTTTGGTTTTGTTCTTTTTTTTATTTTAAAAATTTTTTGGCTATGTGGTCTTGTGGTATGACACTTGCTTTTGGATCGGTAGGTCCTGGGTTCGAGCGTCGCTCGGCGCATAGTTGAGTCCTTGGAAAATGCTCTTTACTCACACTCTCTCACCGTACTCGGGTGTAAAATGAGCACCTGGCTGTCAACAGCGTTGTCTCTGTCCAAAAAAATTATAATATTGCCTACAGTCATCATGTCTTGTCCTAAATGTTAAATGTTGCTGTTGGACTGGGACCATTTGTAAAGCACTTTGAGCATGTTTAGTGGATATTGCGCAATATAAAAGCTAATTTTTTTTTTCTCATTTTCTTTTTGTTATCCTACAGGGTCATAGCATGTTTGTGGGAAAATGTCAGATGGATACCAACTCCCGTTTTCATTCAATGGGACATCCACTATGGATGATCCTAAAGAAGTCAAAAGAATGAAAGGAGAAAACAAACACCTGATGCAGGAAGTGATCTGGTTTTTAAAAAGGCAAGATCAGTTGTCGAAGAAATTGAAGGGTTTAGAAGATAAGGTTGAAAAACTGAAGAATGACCAAGAGTGAGTTAATTTTTTTTCTTCTCCTTTATTTGTTGTTGTCCTTTTTAGTGATTGTGATAATGATAATCTTTACATGGTTATGAATGTTTATAATAGTAATAATAATGATAATAATAATAATAATAATAATAATAATAATAATAATAATAATAATAAATAATAATAATAATAACTATATTGATGCTAATAATGATAATAACTATATTGATATTAATAATGATAATAACAACAATATAATTGATAATGATAATAGTGGTGATGATGATGTTGTTGATGATGATAATAATAATAGTAATAATAATAATGATAATAATGATAATAATAATAATAATAATAATAATAATAAAATAATAATAATAATAATAATATAATAATATAATAATAATAATAAATAATAATAATAATAATAATAATAATAATAATAAAAGTAAAAATAATGATATTGATAATTGTTGATTGTTTTTAGGATTGCTGTTGTAATTGTTTTCCCAAGACTTAGTTGTAACTGTTACTACCGTTTGGGACCAATTGTCCTCAGAGGAAACTATTTTAGTCACTTAAAAAAACAACAAAACACTGTTGTTGTTTTTTCATTATTATTATTATTATTATTATTATTATATTATTATTATTATTATTATTATTATTATTATTATTATTATATTATTATTTATTATTATTATTATTATTATTATTATTATTATTATTATTATTATTATTATTTATTATTATTATATTATTATTATTATTATTATTATTATTATTATTATTATTAATATTATTATTATTATTATTATTATTATTATTATTATTATTATTATTATTATTATTATTATTATTAATTATATTATATATTATTATTATTATTATTATTATTATTATTATATTATTATTATTATTATTATTATTATTATTATTATTATTATTATTATTATTATTATTATTATTATTATTATTATTATTATATTATTATTATTATATTATTTATTATTATTATTATTTATTATTATTATTATTATTATTATTATTATTATTATTTTTATTGGGCATGTCCATTGTCA
Organism: Berghia stephanieae; assembly: GCF_034508935.2. Classification (NCBI taxonomy): domain Eukaryota; kingdom Metazoa; phylum Mollusca; class Gastropoda; order Nudibranchia; family Aeolidiidae; genus Berghia; species Berghia stephanieae. The sequence continues at coordinate 19,503,641 of NC_088370.1, read as the reverse complement.
CTGACGTGGCATTCAGAGACATTAAAAGGCCCGTAGATTTACTTTGTAGGAAACCATAAAGAAAAGAATGATGGTCTGCAAAGCCACTCCACACTAATAACAAGTTCCCCTGGAATAAATTTGCTTTTACTCAGTAACAAGAAAATGCTGGATCAAAATCACTCTATCACTGACGTGGCCATTTTTGTATGCCATACTTTGGATCACTTGCTTCTCTTGTAAATTTCTCTGATTTATATAAAGCTAGGAGCTTGGATTTAACTGAGTAAGTCCATTAAATCATATTGATTGAGTTGATAACAAATGAACGATGCTGCCTACATGTTAGAAGTTTGGTCTGGCTTTGTTCTATCACGGATATGTGGCAAAAATGAAAATCCAATTTTTAACACATTTCTTTTGAAATATTAACATAATTTTCAGTTTCACAATTGAATAAAGCAATACCAACAGTTTATTATTCCTTCAGGTTCAATTTCAAGAACAAAAAATGTAATTTTTAACAAAAAAGATATTACAAACATTTTTCAATAAATCTATACATAGCATATAATTATAATAGATTCGTACTCTGTCCAAAACAAATGGCAAAAAGCATAAAATTAACCTTAATTAATTTCCAAAGCCTGTTATGAAATTAATACTAAATACTCTCTTTCCCTGTACTGTAAATATTAAAGTCGATGAGCTTTAGGAAAAATATAAGTGATTTGTTTTGGACAGAGATCTTTGTCATTAACATGGCACAATTAATTCTTCCTCCTCCTCCACCTATCAGCAACTAGTTTGTTTTCATTAAAGATTTCCTACATTGCCAATGGAGATAGTAAGATTGTTTTTGAACTGTCTTTTAGCTACGTCAGAATAGAAATACACTTCATAAATGCCATTTGCATCACCTTTCACACAAAATTCCTTAAATTAAGAATCAATTGGTTGTCTCAAACCACAGCTCCATTGTCGTGTGTATTACATCATCTGACATAGGACGTTGAATTTTGCTCTTGTTATCAAAGCTGTTAAGACTGTTATCCTGCCTGCTCCTTATGTGTCATCATAATTTCATTTTGGTATTTCACTGCATAATTCTCCAAAAAAAACCTTCATGAAGAATAATTTATCCAGAGCTCAAATTTGCCTGAAGTTTAATTCTTTTGTGAATGCTGTGTGATTGAAATGAATTCTTGTTTTCTTGAGAGCTTAAGTAACGTTTTGCGTTGCAAATTCTTTATAAGCATCATCCTCTCTTTCTTCCTCCTTGGCTTTATTTCCCCATTAAAAGAAAATGACAGAAACATAATAGTCTTCAGGAATCAGTGCATCAGCAACAAGAGACGATGGTTTTTCTGAGCAAGCACTACAACTGTCTAAAGAACAGGATGATGAATTTGGCTTGCAGATAGAGTCACACAACAATTGTTTGCTGTTGATGTTCCTTGAAAGAATTTTCTTGATTCCACTGAAATGTTTGAAGTTTTCATGATACACACAGCAGCAAACATTTTGAGCTAACTATGTGCTAGACACTGGGCAGCAAATTTTGATTTGCCTATCTTGAAATCAGGTTTTAGGTTTTACACTGAGCACGAACTTCTTTCACAGTTGAAAGCAACAGCTTCTTTTTCTTCCATTATTTACCATCTTTAGTTCTATCTATCGTGACATTTTTCACCAGTCTCCAGGAGATCATATCTGATTCACCGAACTTCAATGTCTAGGGTCTATCCACGTGTCTTAGTCTAAGTGGCTGAACTGTCTGCTTTTAGACATTTATCAGCAAGAGCAAAAACAATGGGTAGTAGCTGGGTCTGTTAGATCTGTCAGAAAGTACTTTACAATAGATAGACTAGCATCCTATCCAAAGGGTATTGCTATTGTTTTGCTATTAACGATTTTCTACATGAATTGCTTGGTAAACTGGATTGAGCTTTTGATAAAGCACGTTCAAATGCTTGTTCAGAGTTGAAAGCTTTTTTTTGAGAGTCGGTGATTTTTAATTTTTTTTTTCTTCTCTTGTTGCTCTGTGTGCCATTTCTTTTTCTTTTCACTACTTTGCTTAATTCTTTATTTTTAAAAAATCAGTCTGATTTAATCTGGAGTTTCTCTGCTGCTGTTAATTCGTTTCCCTCATTCTGAATTTCTCCTCCTCCATCATGCTCATTCTATTTTGTCTCATTCTTACTGTTGAGGTAGTTGGAGTCATAGTTCGGTTGAAATCTGGGAAAGAGGGGCAGACACACATTTTATACTTCAATAACTAGCAGAAACCCAACAATTATCAATACTTTTAAAATTTCAATGACTCCCATGCATTGTTGTTAATATCTTATGCATACTTGTTAACAAACCAGATGTTTCGTTATACAGTGCCATATCAGTGACGGTCCCATTTATTTTTCAGATCACTTTCTTCTTATCATTTACTGGTAATCAAATAGTAAGATCGATAAATTAAGGGTACACAAAAAGATAAATCAATAAAACCATTTCATCAATATGAAAAAAAAATGATGTTCTTTTTTTGTCATTGACGTGGCATTCATATCTAGGGTAAGTTGTCTAGACTGATAAACCAGGAACATAATAAAATCTCAATCTTTTGTAAAGCTGTTACCAGACCAATTACCAGCAATAGGAAAACAAAATCAATAGAAATTCACTTAATTTAATGTCTGCCATATCTGCTTCACGTTCATTGAGTTTTGGAGATGAAAACGGTAGGACAGCTCCATTGTTTTTTAGAAAATTAAAAATTCAACTATCATGGATGGTAAAAAGTACAATTACGATCACCAGTGAACAGATTTATTTTTTGACATTAGTGATGATTTTTTTTGGACTTTCCCTATTATTATTATTATTATTATTATTATTATTATTATTATTATTATTATTATTATTATTATTATTATTATTATTATTATTATTATTATTATTATTATTATTAATATTATTATATTATTATTATTAATATTGTATTATTATTATTATTATTATTATTATTATTATTATTATTATTATTATTATTATTATTATTATTATTATTATTATTATTATTATTATTATTATTATTATTATATATTATTAGTTATTATTATTATTTATTATATCATCATCATCATCATCATCATCGTCATCATTATTATTATTATTATTATTGTGCGGCTTTATGGTCTTCTGGTATTGGACGGTCCTGGGTTTGAGCCTTGCTCGACACATAGTTGAGTCCTTGGAAAAAGCTCTTTAGTTACACATTCTCTCACCATACTCAGGTGTAAAATGAGTAACTGGCTGTTAACAGCGTTGCCTCTGTTGGGGAAAAAAATATAATATTGCCTATCAGGCGCCATGTCTCGTTCTACATGTTATGTTTTACTGTTGGCCTGGGACCCTTTGTAAAGCGCTTTGAGCATGTTTAATGGATATTGCGCTATATAAAAGCTCAAGGTTTTTTGTTTTTGTTTTTGTTTTTTTATTCTTATTAATATTTTTTGTGAAAGACTTTATAATTTAAAAAAAAAATAGTAGTTCTTCTGAGCCACTGGGCCCATGGAGCCGGAGTTTATCCCAGTTTCTGTAGCTTGAAACGGATAATATCCAATACCTTTGGATAGGACGCTAGTCTATCGTAAAGCAGTTTCTGTCAGATCTAACAGACCCAGCTACCCAATCACTACTGGGTGGACAGGGGGATCCAAAAATTTGTAAAAATTTGACTGTACACGGGGTCGATCTTGGTCCCTTTGCTTGTGAAGCGAGTGCTCTACCAACCGAGCTCTTGGGATCCCTAAAAGAAATTATATATATATATTTAGAGAGAGAGAGAGAAAGAGAAAGAGAGAGAGAGAGAGAGAGAGAGAGAGAGAGAGAGAGAGAGAGAGAGAGAGAGAGAGAGAGAGAGAGAGAGAGAGAGAGAGAGCAGATGTTTGTTCCCACCTGTTTCAGATTTGAATTTTGAGAGGTTTTGATGTAGTTACAAATTTTCTGTCTTTAAATCATGCAATACAGTAGTCAGTGCATGACATAATCAGTCGGATTTTGGATTGTTTTGCATTTTCTGAAAGAAGTTTGAAGTGAATCGGGTGATTTTTCATGAAGTTATGGTCAGATGTATGGAAAAGGTCTCCAGCTACTTTTTTCAAATTTCATATTTTTTCAACTTGACTAGCTGTAAAAAAATATTTAGAAGTGAAATTAATCTTAGATATTTCCCAAAGAAGTACAAAAAGGGTTGATTTAATCATTTATGACAAGAACTCATTTTTTATCAAAACTGACCTTCTAATTAATTTTAGCAATATCTCAGTCAAAGTCTTTTCACCATCGCACTGATCATGTCATTCACTGTAACAAATGTTTTGTTTCTTCTTTAATAAAAAAATAAAAATAATAAGAGATGAAGTCAATCCAGAGCTGCCAACCTACTGCAAAAAATGCGGAATTGTACGCATTTTTAGTGATTGTACGCTTGGACACATTTCCCCCAAGTTTGTACCCATTTTCAGTGTTCAGAGTCACTTCAGTTTTCTTTAGTTGTAATTCATATTATTACTAGCCTATTGAGAAACCTTGGTGACCAAGTGGATATTCATATATTTTTTGACCAATTATGATCTTCATGCTGGGAGGTAGAATTCTGAAAGGATTGGATTATAGTCTTGGGAACATCATTGTTGCTGCAATTGAGCTTGTGTGGTGTGACTTTATGTAATTATACCTTCCTCTTAGTTTCACAATGGTTATTTTCCGTCGATTTCAGGATTGTACCCATTTTTATGAAATCTCCCCCATTTTGAGGTCCCATTGTACACATTCTCTTCAGATGGGGTTGGCAGCTCTGTCAATCATTGACTATTATTATTTTTCTATATTTTCATAGTTACAAGGTAGATGCCGGTGTGCTGAAGAAATGCTTGACCATCAGAAAATACAGGAAAGCTTCTCCGGAGATAAAGAAGACCTTTTCTCTTCTCGGAGCCCTCACAGAAATAACTGAGGTGGGGATTTTAACCCTTAAAAAGACTGGCCAGGCTCAGTTTTTTCTCGTTATGTAATCTTTATAAATATAATAATGTGAGGCTAATGTGGTCATGTGGTATGACACTCGCTTTCGGATCGGAAGGTCCTGGGTTCGAGCCTGGCTCAGCGCATAGTTGAGTCCTTGGAAAAGGGTCTTTACTCACATTCTCTCAACATACTCGGGTATAAAATGAGCACCTGGTTGTTAACAGCATTGTCTCTGTCTGACAAAAAAAATTGTGATATCGCTAACATGCATCATATTTCGTTCTACATGTTATGTGCTGCTGTTGGTCAGTGACTCCTTGTAAAGCGCTTTGAGCACATTTAGTGGATATTGCACTATATAAAAGCTCAATTAAAAATAAAAACATTTGAAAAATGTAATTTTAAATTATTTATTATTTATTTGATTTTAATCATATGTGTCACTGGGTAGATAATTTGAAAATGGTATGAGACCAATTGGCTTGTCTTTCGTCCAACTGTTGTTGCCGAGGTCTTTCAAGTCTGGGCTTGCTTAATTATGTTTGGTATACTTTTTGAGACTGGGCTGGCATCTTGTGCACGGTCAACAAGTTCAAGGGTTGGTTCTGGTTCTGCCAGACCTTCTTTCAATTATATCATCATCATCATCATCATCATCATCATCATGATATTTATAGTTTGTCATTATTTTCATCATCATCATATCATATATCTTCATAATTGCCTTTTCAGGAGTCTGATTCAGAAGTGAAAGCAGAAAATGCAGAGGAGAATGATGTCACAGATTCAGAATGGAATGATGATAGGAGCTGTGATGAATGGCTATCAGCTTCTGTTGATGAAAGTAGTTCACGTGTTACTATGGCTATGAACAATTCTTCAAGGTCAGTAATACATACCTGCCAACCCATAGTGATAAAAAATAGGATGCTTCTTCAAAAAAAATAGGATGCTTCTTAAAAAAAAATAGGTTTCTTCTTTAAAAAAAATAGGATGCTTCTTCAAAAAGAATAGGGTGCTTCTTCAAAAAAAATAGGAGTCTGGGGAAAAATATAGGGGTAAGCAATGTCCCTACAGAAACGGAAACTACTAATTATCGATACTGACTTTTTAGTTCGCCTATCTGCAATATGATTACTACCTTCCCGCATAGAAAAGTAACGCTCATCGTAAAAATTCATTTTCGCCATTATTTTTTTTTTTGCAAAAATAAAAATTTTGAAAAAAAAAAAACAAAAAAAAAAACATTTTAAAAATTAATTAATAAAAAAATCGGAGTTACCCAAAATTCGGTGGGGTGAGGTAAAATCAAGAAAAAATCGGGGTAAATCCGATTTTATCGGGGTACTTGGCAGGTATGGTAATGATAGTTTGCTTATCTAACAATTTTTGTGCAATGATTGCCATGTCCTATTGGCACTTGATTGGGTGATGAAAGAATCGATGAATGGGACATAAACAGGAATCAGACTTTTTCAGAGATGTTGGAAGATCTGAATTTTGCAGATGACATTGTTCTCTTGTCCCAAAAATTTCAGGACATGGAAACAAAGACATAGAAGATCGCTATTTTTGCCCTGAAAGTAGGCTTAAAGATAAACATAGCCAAAACAAAAAATCTGAGAATAAACGCAAAACAAAAAGAACCCATCAAACTATTGGGAGATGAGATAGAAAACGTGGACGAATTTTGCGATCTTGAAGTTTAAAATGTCCGAAGATGGGGCCTCAGTATAGGAAATAAATGAAAGGTTAAAAAAAACAAAACTTTTGACACTCTAACAACCTTTGCAATGCTAAGAAAATTTCGACACAAACAAAAATGCGCATATTCAAGATTAATGTGTTATCAGTTCAGCAGAATCTTGGAAATCAACAAAAACCGTTTGTTGCATAGATATTTTCCAAAACAAATGTCTACAAAAAATCTTCCACATTTTTTGGCTCGACAAAATAACAACTAAATATCTTTTACAAAAAGCTGGCATGACCCCCCCTTTCTGGAACAGTCAAATAAAGAAGATGGAGGTGGATTGGCCATGTTTGTCGGATGAAGGAGGGAGCAATCCCAAAAACAGCGCTCAGCTGGATTCTGCAGGGTAACCACAATAGGGGCAGACCACTGGAGACTTTGAGATGATCGGTGGTTAGAAAGTAACTCATTCTCACTGTTTAGAAGTTTAGCCACACAAACCTTGTATCTCCACCCCTAAAGAAGTTTAGCCACACAAACCTTATTAACTCCACCCCTAAAAATCTGTTGGTAGCATGCGTGACTTTTAATCAGAGGGTTGAGGTTTGATCTCCAGTCCGACCCCTTGTAAAGCAGTTTAGCACATTTCGCAGAGATTGTACCAAAAAGAAAAAAAATTTGAGCTTTTATATTGCTCAATATCCACTAGACGTGCTCAAAGCGCTTTACAAGGGGTCCCTGGCCAACAGCAACATTTAACGTGAAGGACAGGATATGATGCCTATTAGGCAATATTTCAATTTTTTTTCGGACAGAGACAACACTGTTAACGGCCAAGTACTCATTTTACACCTGAGTATGGTGAGAGAATATGAGTAAAGAGATTCTCGGGGGACTCAACTATGCGCCAAGCAAGGCTCGAGGTTCGCACCCAGGACCTTCTGATCCAAAAGCGAGTGTCATACCACTAGACCACATAGCCATACTATATACAGTGCAGCATGTATTCCTCATCGGTGCTCGGAAAAAAATTTTTAAGATGAGGTCCGTGTGACATTTATACAAAGAAAAAGTAAGATATTAAGATTTATACAAGGAATCCATGAAAATAAAGAATGCCTACGGTACTGCACTGTGCAAGCTCAAGTTTTCATTGTTTTTTTTTTATGATTAGGCTATGTGGTCTAGTGGTATGACACTTGGTTTCGGAACGGAAGGTCCTTGGTTCGAACCTCGCTTGGCACATAGTTGAGTCCTTGGAGAAGGCTCTTTACTCACATTCTCTCACCGTACTCAGGTGTAAAATTGGTACCTGGCTGTTAACAACGCTGTGTCTGTCCAAAAATTTTTTGATATTGCCTAACAGGCGCCATGTAACGTCCTACATGTTAAATGTTACTGTTAGCTAGGGACCCCTTGTAAAGCGCTTTGAGCATGTTTAGTGGATATTGTGCTATATAAAAGCTCAATTTTTTTTGTTTTTGTTTTTTTTAAATGAATTTTCATTGTTTTTTTCAATTATCAGGAAAAAGTCAACTTTTGTGAAAGAAGGAAAGGCTAGGCAGGTCAAGAATACAAGGAGGGAACCATCTCTGAAAAATTCCAAGAAGAATATCTCAACATCTGGTGAGACTGTTGTAATGGTTGTTGTTGTTGTTTTTAGTGTTGTTTTTTTTTTTTTTTTTTTTTTTTGGGGGGGGGGGGGGGGTTTGGTATTGTTGGTATTACATGTCAATATTTGCCTTTGTTGAGGTTTGTAATTTAAAAAATAATTTCATTTTATTTTCATTTTCCTTGTTTGTTTGTTTGATAATGATGCACTGCAGTCTGCTTGATAAGATAAACTCCTGGGAACCAGAATTTTTTTTTAATCTTCTCCAAGGTTTATCTTATCCAGAACTCAAGGTGAACAACTCTTCAGTGGCCCAAACATGTTTTTAATCTATTTGTTACCTCCCCTTAATGACTACCCGGAAAGAAAGTCCACATTTCTGTTCACTGTTATGCTTTGCTAATTTAAGTGTGACTTTTTTATTCCTATTATTGTTTGTCTTTAGTCATCTTTCACAATGTAACTGGCAAACTATGATCTAAACGATCTGAAAGATAGAGTGAGAATGGAGTTGAGTTGAGACGCTGTGAGCACAAGCCCCCTAGTCTAGGCTAATTGTGCGTTGAGTGCCAGTCTTGATTGGCTAGCTCTTGAACTAGCTTTGTGAGGGTTAAGTAGGGGGGGGGTGGAGGAGAGGGAACAGTTGACAACTACTAAGATGCCTATTTCACAGTGGAACATGGTGTGGATGAGTCAATGGGGAGGGGTGATAGACAAAGTCCTTGGCTCCCATATCCATGATTTCATGTGTGCTGTGATGAAGGCACAAACCCACATGTTCACGTGTGTGTGTGTGTAAGGGTCATGTAGTGACATTTTTGTGTATTTCAGTGAATCTTTGCACACACACATAATACACACTCGATTGATATTGATATAGCCCATAGTGTTTCTTAATTGCGGAAAGTGAATATTAATATTGCCCGATGAGGAGACTAAAAGATGGGAGAAAAGGGTGAGGGGGGTGGGAGTGGTGGAGTGATTGAAAGATTGACTTTCATTTCCCTGTCTACCCCAGTCGTGCAAATCCAGATTGATAAGTTTATCTTATCTGTACTAACTCACCTATGGAGTTTATCTTATCTGTACTAACTCACCTATGGAGTTTATCTTATCTGTACTAACTCACCTATGGAGTTTATCTTATCTGTACTAGCTCACCTATGGAGTTTATCTTATCTGTACTAACTCACCTATGGAGTTTATCTTATCTGTACTAACTCACCTATGGAGTTTATCTTATCTGTACTAACTCACCTATGGAGTTTATCTTATCTGTACTAACTCACCTATGGAGTTTATATTATCTGTACTAACTCACCTATGGAGTTTATCTTATTTGTACTAACTCTCCTATGGAGTTTATCTTATCTGTACTAACTCACCTATGGAGTTTATCTTATATGTACTAACTCACCTATGGAGTTTATCTTATCTGTACTAACTCACCTTTGGAGTTTATCTTATCTGTACTAACTCACCTATGGAGTTTATCTTATCTGTACTAACTCACCTATGGAGTGTATCTTATCCGTACTAACTCACCTATGGAGTTTATCTTATCCGTACTAACTCACCTATGGAGTTTATCTTATCTGTACTAACTCACCTATGGAGTTTATCTTAAACGCTTTAAATAACTAATGGTTTAGAGACGAAGAATCAGGACCAGTCTCAGAGTTTATTTTAAGCGAGATTTTATCTTAAGCAGACTGCAGTGTATTTAGAGTCTTTTCTTATTTTATTTCCTTCATTCCCCAAGAGATAATTAGGTAACTGAGTCTTATCAGATTGGGTGAACGTAAATTTCGGTTAAGACCAATATCGAGTGCTGGATGGGGTCTTCTGCTCTTCCATGGTGGGCAGGAGGTCGCTTGCCATAGACTTGAATAGCACTCACTCAACTCTCTCTAACGAACTACCTATCAACAATGGTTACACAAACTTTTGTGTGTTGGTCTTGAAGGACGAATAGACACTCCATTAACTCATATACATGCATAGCATGAATAGCACTCACTCAGTTCTCTCTAACTACCTATCAACAATGGTTACACAAACTTTCGTGTGTTGGGTCTTTATTATTGGTTACTATTAAGGTTGAGCTTTACTCATACACAATGCAGTCCATGTATATGGACTTGCGCAATACAAAGTCATTTGCACCCGACCAATTTTTAATTTTCTATTATTATTTATTTTTTTATTTTTTTTATTTTAGGCTCATCAGTCACAAAAAAGAGAGGAAAAGGGAAAAAGGCATCAATTGGTTCACCAAAAAATAAATCAACCGGTGAGTTAAAGCAGGAAGGTGATATCAATCTTGCCAGTGACGAGGATGTGAAGTTGGAGAATGACTCGGATAGTAAAACAAATTCTAAGAGGAAGAAAACAACTTCACGATCCTCACTAATGCAGCGGGAATTTATTTGCGATCAGTGCGGGAAAGTGTTCACTGGACCGAAGGCAAGAGGCCAGTTGAACTCGCACGTCAGATACCATAATACACCCCGTCTGATGGAGGAGTGTGAGATCTGCGGTAAAAAAGTGAAAGGAAAGTACAAATTAGTCCAACACATCAAAGATCACTCGCGGGAGAAGAAATTCAAGTGCTCCATTTGTAATAAGGCTTTTCTCTACAAGTATAATCTAGGCCGGCACATGCTGCTTCATTCCGGTGAGAAGCCTTACAAGTGTCAGATCTGTCACAGAACATTCCGTCAGAAAAACCAAGCGGAGCAGCACATGGAGAGGATCCATGTGAAAAAGAGAATACCTAGGCTGAAGGGGTCTCAGAGTAGGATTTTCTTGTGTTTGGATTGTAACGCTTCCTTTAAATATTTTAATTGTCTAGTTTTTCATCTCAAGAAATCTCATGTCGAAACAAATTTGGAGGGTGGTGAAGGAGAAGGGGAGGTAATTCTACTCAGCAGTATCGTCCAACGACATCTGCTCCACTACATGAAGGAACTTCCTTTGCTTAAGGGCTTTGCGAATTTGCCTTTTGAAAAGCAGCTGAAATGCTTCGAACATCCGAATCACAGAGGCGACTGCTGCGCGGGGGATAAGAAATTTGAAAAGCATTATGGTTTTAAATGCAGGAAGAACTTTCTATGTACCATCTGCGGACAGGTGTACGCCCATCAGGCTGCGCTGCAAGTTCATATGAGGATACACACCGACGAGAGACCGTACCAGTGTATGGTCTGCTCCAAGAGGTTTCGACAACAGACCCATTTGGCAACTCACACGCGGCATCACATGGGAATCAAGCGGTACAAATGTCCCCTGTGCGGCAAGGATTACAGTGGGAAACCCGATCTGGTGAAGCATTTAGGGAAAATTCATAACAGTAGGCAAGTTACCTCCGCCATCTCTAATATCTCTTCCGTAGCAGACCCTAACAGCGTTGTTAAAAATGGAGGAGGTCTCCTTCACCAACAAGGAGAACAACAACGGAATGATCAACAGCCTGGAGAGCATCATCAACAACAAGAACAATGCCAACAACAACAACATCATCATCATCAGCAGCAGCAGCTACAACAGCAGCAGCAGCAGCAGCAGTTTCAGCAACAACAACAGCAACAACAACAACAACATCACCAACAACAAATACAACAACAACAACAGCAGCAGCAGCAAGAACATCATCATCATGAACAACAGCAACATCATCATCTACATCAACAACATCATCATCATCAACAACAACAGCAGCAGCAACAACAACAACAACAACATCATCAATTTAAACAACACATTATTCTGCCTCTTATTCCCACAGCAGTGTCTGCCACTGCATCACCATCGTTACCATTACCATCATCAATGACACTAACACCATCTTTATCATTGTCCCCTTCTAAATTCCAGCACCACACATCTACCTCTTCCTTGTTAAGCCTCATGCACAAACCCTTAGTAGAAGTAGGAAAGCTAGTCCCTAACCAAAGCGAAATGCTAGGTCACCAACAAGACAATCATCACCACAACTTGATTCCGGTTAGTAACACAGTTACAATGGTCAGTCCAGAAAACAACACAATCACAATGGTAAATCCGGAGAGCAACACGGTTACAATGGTAAACTTACAGTGTGATAACAACAACCTCACCATCAACAATACAATGACAACCACCACCACCATTGCCACAACACTAGCTCAACAACCACAACAACCACTACCACCACCACTACCAATACCGGAACGACAGCCTCCCAAGCCCAATGAGGCTTATGCCCCTACAGATTTCCTCTCGGAAGAGTACAACAATCAGAGATACCACACCATCGTCACGCCTGTATATAACCTAGATGAAAGAATTCATCCTGCTCAAGGGACGTAACCTACTTTAAATCTAATGAAATTGATTCTGCTCGAAGCTCGAAGAAATAAATAACAATGTTAAATTGAATGTAAGCTTCAATTTAATATTCGAAAACAGATAAAATGGACATTTCCGGTTTCCCCTTCATCAACAAAACAGGATGAACGAAACACTACAGACGAATGAGATAATGTGGTAGTGGCGTTGTTAACAACACTTTGGTTAGGGACTAGCTTTCCTACTTCTACTAAGGGTTTGTGCGTTGTTAACAACACCACTACCACATTATCCATTCGTCTGTAGTGTTTCATTCATCTTGTTTTGATGATGAAGGGGAATCCCAAAACGTCCATTTTATCTGTTTTCGTATATTAAATTGAAGCTTACATTCAATTTCACACTTTAATCTGGCACTCTGGTCAACTCCCTGTATTTTTTCATTCCCCTACAGGGAATCCCCATCAATGGCAACGCTCATAAAATCAACTTCTGCTTAAAGTCAACACTTTTAGTCGGTCCCAAACTTTCTATTCTTTATCTAAGTGTTTTCCGTTGATAATGGATTTTTTTTAAAAATTGAGATTTTATATAGCGCAATATCCACTAACATGCTCAAAGCACTTTACAAGGGCCAACAGCAACACTTAACATATAGGACAGCAAATGACGCCTGTTAGGCGATATTATAATTTTTTCGGACAGAGACAATGCTGTTAACATCCAGGTACTCATTTTACACCTGAGTACGACGAGAGAATGTGAGTAAAGAGTCTTTTCCAAGAATTGAACTATGCGCCGAGCGAGGCTTGAACCCAGGACCTTCCGATCCGAAAGCGAGTGTCATACCACAAGACCACATAGCCGCATAAAGTCAATCTTTCTGGTCCGGCAGTGTTGGCATTATCAAGATTCATTGTATTTTTGTTTTTGGTCAAGGTGGTGGTGGGGCGTGTGTAGTTTTTTTTAAATAAAAGAAATCCTGATGGTTTTGGGTTCTTTTTAATTTTTTGTCTATTTTCCTTGATAGTGTAATGTTTTACGATTTTGACACCTGATATATAATAATAATCTTTATTGTCCAAATTAAAGGCAATTCATGTGAGGTAAACAATGCTCAGTTTGGTTCATGGTATGAACATCAACACATTTACAAATACAGACACAGCCATACTCGAACATACACGCTTGCACATTGTTTCTACACATGTATACAAAAGAAATGAGCGTACAGTGCACTCTGGATACGTCGAGTCGACGTTGCCTAAGTCGATTTTTACCCAAGTCGATTTTTTTTCTTGGTTCCTCCCCCTTCTTCCTTTATAACATTAGTAAAAAAAAAAACAAAAAAACTCCACATTAGTCGATGTCGATGTCGCTTAAGTCCATGTTCTTATCACTCATGACTACAATAAAATCACAAATAAACAAGTATTTCCATTGGTTAAAAAAGAGCTACCAGTAAGAATTTTCAGTGGTTAAGAATATCCGCGAACGATTGGCGCACATCGATGTGATGTAGGTGCTTTGCCTGACGTCCGTGTTCAATGTACATGAGCAGTATTGGAATTATTTTAATTTCTCCATCTCAAATTTGACTTTGTCGCAACTTCAAGTTCAAGAAATTTTTTTTTGTTCTAATCCCAGGCCATCCTATGTAATGGCCCTCTTAATTAGTATCAATTTTATCAAGAATTCAAGTCAAGTCTACAACTACAATGGCAGACCTATCGCGGAAAAGGAAGAATCAATGCATTTGGAAAGTCTGGCATGCGACAGAAAATCAGCGCATAGGAAATTGGCATACCAGCTATTTCTGTCTCGACGATTTACAAGAAGCATGACCTTGACATAAAGGCTCCTACCCTTCCGCTTTTCGCGGAATAATTTCACTTAATTGGTATCCATTCCGCATTCAAAGCAAAAATTCCGCTTTTCACCTTTCCAATCGATGAAAATTAAAAAAAAAGAATCTCTAGTGAAAAAAAAAAGTGAGCGATGGCTTATTTCGTCAGCATCTCCTACTCCTATGGTCAATCAGCACACATTTTGTGTGTCTGATTAGTCCCTTCAAAGTATGTGCTGCTGATGTCGGATAATATTATATGTTTGGGAGGGGGGTTGACCGAAGTATTATTATTATTATGGTGTCTCCAATTTGTGATGTCAATGACCTTGGTAATATTATATGTTGGCTTCAATCGGTAATATTATTGAGTACGGTCAGCTTCTTTCCCGATTTAATTTTATTAATTTTAACCCTGTGTAGTGTGTGTGTGTGTGTGTGTACCGGCACGCGCGTTTGTTTGATTAGGCGTGTGTGTGTGTGTGTGTGGGTTGGGGGGGGGGAGGAGGGTCCTGACAAGGTTAAATCCATCCATTCAATGCTTTGCTCTCAGACGGCCAGGACCTGTGTGTTCTCTATTATTATTTGACCCCATTCTTAGTCTTACACAATCTGTACATTTTTACACATTTTATATTTTATCATTTGAGTACTTTTGGATTGTCTATTACATTTTCTGTTGCAAAACATGTCATAGTCAATAACAGTAAGTTGATTCCGCTTTTTTATCTCAAATTTCGATTTTTATGTATTCTGATTCCTCTATGGGGCTATTGGGGGTAGGAGCCTCTGATGAACACTACAGAGACCGCGCGACATGAAGGGCCATACTTATTCTAGATTGGTTTGCTTTGTTCACATGCGTTTTTGCTCATTTGGTTACACTCCGGTTAAGTTGATTTTCGGATAAGTCGATTTTTTTCTCGGTTCCCCTGGGCATCGTCTTATCCAGAGTCCACTGTATATACATACACACAGTGTATACAGTGTCTGCAAAGCCTGGGATCTGCATAGAATGCATAGAGGTGGGAGTTGGGGTGAGAGGAGGTAGAGGAGAATAGAGAGGGAGAGTGATAGTTGAAGATAGAGAGGGATTAGAAGAAAGAGAGACGGGAGGAGGGTCTGAGATGGAAAGAGGAGGGTAGAGAGTAGAAGTCCAGAGGGGGAAGAGAGAGCGAGAGACTCAATATGTCTTTAAATGCTATTTATTGACGATTTTCAAAGATTGTATTACCAATGTTAAATCTTTGTCATTATTTACTCTCAAGCTCTCATTTTCTTGACATACATATTTACAGAAAGCTTTTTTTCCATCTTCCTCTTCTTCTTCTTCCCTGGCCTCCCATAGTGGGCAGGGGGGTACATACTGTGTCTTCTATCCACTTATATCTGTTTTCCAACATGCTTTCCGTCTTTGTCTTGGAATGAGATTACTTGGTTTTGTCCTGGCCCTGGCCGGAGTCCTAGCTGGGAGGGAAACAGTCAAATGCATAATTCTTGTTTTGGGAGATGATATTTTTTTCCTTGTAAATCATCTCTCTGTTATGTATTATTATATTAGTTATTTTGAAATTATAATGTAAGCATTTGAGTGTATTCCTCTTTGTTGGATTTTGTGCTTGTGTCATGATGAGACTTGTAGGTGGTCTCAAACTAAGTACTTTGATAGTGTGCTATTGGAATCTACATCTGATTCCTAGTTGTTCCCAGTTCCCCTATGTCTTACCTTTTTCTTGGGTGCTTTATGTGTAACTCTTGAACTTTTTACTATCCCATTTTCTTCCTTTTTACTGGTGCTGATATGACCTTAATGTGTTGCAAGCGCCGTAAAACCCTTACAAACAAACAAAAAACAAACTTCTTCTTCTTCCTCTTCTTCTTCTTCTTCTTCTTCTTCTTCTTCTTCTTCTTCTTCTTCTTCTTCTTCTTCTTCTTCTTCTTCTTCTTCTTCTTCTTCTTCTTCTTCTTCTTCTTCTTCTTCTTCTTCTTCTTCTTCTTCTTCTTCTTCTTCTTCTTCTTCTTCTTCTTCTACTTCTTCTTCTTCCTCCTCCTCTTCCCCCGGACATAATGCCAATTTGAGACGTTGGGTCATATATGATCAGGTATTAACCCTCCTTACCAACTATAGGAAAATCGTAACATTCGTTACTATACAACAACAAAATTTTATGATTCAAATTTCTCTTTTACATCATAAGATTAAAAGAAAATGAACAGAGTGATGTAGAGCATGTTTTGCTAAAGAAACTTTATCGCAAGAAGTTACTAGTATTGTGTTTGAGTGATAAAAAATATATTTTTATGTTAGTTAGGTGTGAAGTTTTGGGGGAAGTCCTGAAAATTGCTGGTAAGGAGAGAGTTAAATATACCAGAATAATGAGTTTGATTCTGAATATCATATTTGAAATCAAAATTATGAAAGCTTCAGCAAAATCAGATATTACTATTTAAGGGGCAGCATGGCTCAGCAGTGCAGTCTTTGCTTTATACCCGAAAGGTACCGAGTTCGATCACCCGCCACTGTGCTGTGTGGCCTTGAGCAATTCACCTCACCCTGACTCAATTTACAGCCCTGCACTGTGGCTGACGCCTGGGTTATTCCCGTCTTCCCTTGGAATGGACCCTAAAGACAAATTTCCTCTATGGGATGAATAAAGGGAATTTTATTTTTTATTGTTTATTTTAATTTTAATGTACTTCTGTTTTTAATTTAAAGTAAACTCTCTTTAACGGGTTCAAACTGACATTTCACCATACAGGATGGTAAAATCAGAGAAGTGAGTGGAGCAGGCATTTGTGTTAATTGTCGGTAGTATATTTTATTATCGTGAAATGAAATGAGTATAGATGTGTCAGACGACAATAGTGGATAAAAAACTTTTTGCAGTGTTGGGAATGGAAGTCAGGTGTAAAATGAGTACCTGAGCGTTGTCCCTGTCTGAAAAAAATTGCAATATTGCCTAAAAGGCGTCATCTCTCGTTCTACATGTTATGAGTAGCTGTTGGTCAGGGACCCCTTGTAAAGTGCTTTGAGCACGTTTAGTGGATATTACGCTATATAACTCCTGGATTGATGGATGGCATTGTTTGTAGAGCATTCCACTGGCTGCAGAGGGTTGCCCCTATCTGGTCCAGACATGGACAGCGTAGATTGTAGGGCATTCCACTGGTTGCAGAGGGTTACCCCTATCTGGTCCAGACATGGACAGCGTAGATTGTAGGGCATTCCACTGGCTGCAGAGGGTTACCCCTATCTGGTCCAGACATGGACAGCGTAGATTGCAGGGCATTCCACTGGCTGCAGAGGGTTACCCCTATCTGGTCCAGACATGGACAGCGTAGATTGTAGGGCATTCCACTGGCTGCAGAGGGTTACCCCTATCTGGTCCAGACATGGAAAGCGTAGATTGTAGTTGTAGGGCATTCCACTGGCTGCAAGGTAGAGGGTTCTGGATCTCTGTCTGGTCCAGACATGGATGGTGTGGATTGTAGAACATCCCACTGGTTGCAAGGCAGAGGGTGCCATACTAGTCAGGACCTGAATTTGATTCCCATCTTTGCAAAAAAAAGTTTTTATTTATCAGCTATTGACGTCTGACTCAACTTTTTTCATATTTCAAGTTAATATTTCCAGGTTTTGACATCTAGTCAAAAAATGGAGTTTGTGGGGAGAGGTGCCCACTCATTACAAATTGAATTCCCATAGTCACAGAATATTTGATTAACCGTTTTCAAACGTATTTTATATTATTATATACAATATATTTTAATTGAATTTTATTTTCATGATACAGACTATTTACTTGTCAAGTTGATGGAAATATGCCATAGAAATGCAATTCATTAATATCATCATCATCATCGTCGTCGTCATCACCATCGTTATCATTATTGAAATATTTTAACATTATTAAATGAAACTTAATAAACCTCTGGTAGGTCAATTGTCATTGTATTATTTATCACAAATAATAACAATAAATATACTGTTGATGTTCAGTTGCTAGAAGTCCTTATTAAATCATTCAGTACTTACCTGATACTGAGTTTCTACATATTATGTGACCTGCGGTATTATGTTGGGATGAACTAGGTTATGGAAATTGAAATAATAGCTACAAATGTGTCAGTGCATGACATAATCCGTTGGAAGGTGAACATTTTGGATTTGCATTTTTTGTGTATGTTTTTTGTTGTTCTGAAAGATTATGCTCCCCAGATCATTTTAATCTTTATTTGAAGTAAATCGGGTGATTTTTCATGAAGTTATGGTCAGATGTATATGAGAAAGGTATCCAGCAACTTTTCTCAAATTTCATACTTTTTCAACTTGACTAGCTGTAAAAAAAAAATATTTAGAAGTGAAATTAAGCTTTGATATTTTCCGAAGAGGTACAAAAATGGTTGACAAGAACTCATTTTGGATTAAATTGACCTTCTAACTAAACTTGGCAATATCTCAGTTCAAACCTTTTCACCGTCCGACTGATTCTGTCATTCACTGTAACTTTAATATGAAACTTTGGGTTGATTTCTATACGTTATGGTGGGGACTAAATTAATAAATATAATTTCTTACATTGCAAAATCACTGGAAGTTGGTATTTCTTATCATTTCAATGATCTGTGCAGCTATGTGGTCTTGTGGTATGACACTCGCTTTCGGATCGGAGTGTCCTGGGTTCGAGCCTCGCTCTGCGCATAGTTGAGTCCTTGGAAAAGGCTCTTTACTCACATTCTCTCACCTTACTCAGGTGTAAAATGAGTACCTGGCCGTTAACTGCATTGTCTTTGTCCGAAAAAATTATGATATCGCCAAACAGGTGTCATGTCCCGTCCTACATGTTAAGTATTGTTGTTGGCCAGGGACCCCTTGTAAAGCGCTTTGAGTGGATATTGCGCTATATAAAAGCTCATTCTGAACAAGTGTGTATGAAAGGTGTTAGTGAGACAAAGCAGGAAATAAAAATACAAGAAAAAAAAAAAACATCCCAAAAAAATCAGTCTACCTTGAATGGGGATCGAACCTCAGACCTTCTGATTACTTGTTATCACACTCGTTCAGATCTTTATCTTACACCAGTGCCTGCTCCTTAGTTTCTTATAATTTCAATGCTAAATTCTCTTTTTGGGCCCCTATTCATCGCGACATAATACCATGTTGAGATGGAGTTGTCACATACGGTAGGTAATATATATTGCAGTGAGTTTTGTTCATATACTTACTCTCCTATCCTGGGTGGGGTTCCTGACCTCCCATAGTTGGCAGGGAGGTACACACTGTGTCTTCTATCCCCTGTATATGTTTTCCAACATGCTTTCTGTCTTTGTCTTGGAATGAGATTATGTTTTGTTTATGTATATGATTTGTAAACATTTGAGTGTATTCCTTTTGGTAGGGACATGTGCTTGTCTCTGGATAAGACTTTTAGGTGATCTCAAACTAAGTATACACTGATATTGTGCTCTTTGAATCTAGATCTGTTTCCTATTTGAAACAATTCCCCTTTGTCTTGCCCTTTCTAGGATGCTTTAACCCTATTTTCATACTTGGGAGCCAAAAAGACCCCAGGGGTGTGTTTTTTATTCACAAAACAGTCAATTTTTGACGCAGAGACCTGAAATTTGGTGACTTTTCCTAAAATGAAGAGGTCCATGACCATGTCAAGTTTCATGCTTGTCACGTGCATAGTTTACTCACACTGAGCATGCTCGTCTGGAATTTGAGATTTTCCTATCTGGGGGCCAAATGGCCCCCATGACTTTCAAAGAGATAAATACAGAAAGTACGATTTCCTGATTTGGGGGTCATTTGGTCCCCATTACTTTATAGAGAAAACGGAGTGATATTGGTCAGTACTGACTCACGAGCGCTGGCACTTGTGGGTGGTTTTCCCATGCCAGGGACGAGCATTAGACCGATGCACATTTGACCCGCGATTCCTCGAAATCTTGGGCTAGGGACTTGAAGTTTATCTATGGTTGTCATTGGTATTATAGGGTGGGAAGAGAGGCGGGGGGGGGGGGGGGGGGGGTCAATCTTGCACGTTTTTAATAGTAAATCTTTTTTTTTTTTTTACTATTTCATTTTCTTCCTTATTACTGGCGCTGAAATGACCCGAATGTTTCGCAAGCGCCGTAAAACCCCTCATAACAAAAACAAACAAACAAACATACGGCTTCTAACTCTATCTAATTCTGCGTTGACCACTCTTTCCAGTTTCTATTGTTGCCGTTTTTGCTTGATTCCTGTCATCCATCCAACAGCATTTTATCTCTCCTTTTCAAACAGTCCGTTTCAATAAGGTTTTCAACTTCGCTTTCTTTTTCTTTACCACCCTTCGAGGGCGCATGTGATTGACTGGTTTTTTTTGGGTATATATTATATAAAGCGACCAACCATTTAAAAACGATTTTGTGTTGGGATGAACATACCTAAAATTGAATTTTAAGCTTGACCCAAAAGTGACTTCGTTGAATGGAGAGAATTTAATTTTTCATGCCAGATCATTTAATATAAACTCCAATTTTTCACGGAGTTCAATCCGACGTGTATCAGATTGGGGTATTGAGTTCATCAAGATGTGTTCTTTCAGTTCTCTGATCTTCAACAGTCCATCATCATCATTATCATCATCATCACCGTCATCATCTTTTTAAAAAGTTATTTATTTATTTATTTATTTATTTATTTATTATTATTATTATTATTATTATTATTATTATTATTATTATTATTATTATTATTATTATTATTATTATTATTATTATTATTATTATTAATATTATTATTATTATTTTTAAATTGTTGTTGTTGTTGTAGTAGTAGTAGTAGTAGTAGTAGTAGTAGTAGTAGTAGTAGTAGTAGTAGTAGTAGTAGTAGTAGTAGTAGTAGTAGTAGTAGTAGTTGTTGTTGTTGTAGTAGTAGTAGTAGGAGCAGCAGCAGCAATAGTAGTAGTAGAAGTGGTAATAGTAGCTGTTGTTGTAGTAGTAATAGCAGTAGTAGGTGGCTTTAAACTTGATGTATCCAAAAATGATAGACGTATCCAAGATACAAATAAGGAAGAATTATTGGCCACTTGCTGCGTGTTATAGTTGAGATAAATAAATTCAGACAATTCCTTTGACAGAATCCAAGGCTTTATAATAGAACGATTGCGTCAGTGATGTTCTCAATTTATGTATAAATACAACAATACAACACATGGTTTAATGAACCCAATCGAAATTCTGGTATAGATCTAGATCCAACCGGATTGGGTTGACCTCTTACGTTGTAAATGATAATATGACTGAGCATTTTTTTAAAAATCGGCCAGAAAACGTTTACTCTTTGTGTCAATAGATTCAAATGATACTGAATTATCAAAAAGTCCGAAATATGGGAGTCCAAAAGAAGTCTTGGGTTCGTCACATGTAATTTAGACATGTTGAGAGAGTTATCTTTATTGGTATATAAAGTGATTTGTATTATTATGACGTCCCTGTTTTCTGGCCAAAATAAATGAAAAAAAAAGGCGTTTTAGCATTGTAGGACTGTGTTGATATCGGTGATTTTTTAACCATGACGACATAAACATGGAAATGATGTACGTGCTCTTGCATAGATTTAACGTTTTAGCTTATCTTAAATGCAGAATTTTATAGAGAGTCCGTATTTCATAACTAATAAAACATTACTAAATCACAATCATAGAATAACTCTGTCATGCCCTGAATGTCTGTATTATTATTATCATTATCATCATCATCATCATCATCATCATCATCATCATCATCATCATCATCAATTATTATTATTATTATTTATTATTATTATTATTATTATTATTATTATTTATTATTATTATTATTATTATTATTATTATAATTATTATTATTATTATTATATTTGTTTTTAAGTTATACCCAGAAAAAGTTTACTTGGAATACCGAAATCTATTAAAATTATGACCTTCAACTTGTCAAAAAGTCTGAAACCTGAGAATTTTAATAAGTGTCTTGGGCTTTGAGTGTTTACGAGACGTGGATGATCATTCTAATCCATTGATGTTTGAAGCAAACGTTTGCTGGCTAACATGAAAAAAAAAACAAAACAAAACAAACAAAACAAACTTGAGTTTTTATAAAGAGCAATATTCACTTAATGTGCTCAATGCGCTTTACAAAGGGCCCATGACCAACAGCAACATGTAATATGTAGAACGAGACATGACGCCTGTTAGGCGATATTGCAATTTTTTCGAGACAACGCTGTTGACGGCCAGATACTCATTTTACATGGAGATAAAGATAAATGAGTCATTTTACACCTGAGTACGATGAGAGAATGTGAGTAAAGATCCTTTTTCAAGGACTCAACTATGCGCCGAGCGAGGCTCGAACTCAGGACCTTCCGAGTATCATACCACAATACCACATAGCCGCACAAGTAGGGATTAAAAAAAAAAAATGAATATCAGAGTAAATCATGGCTTGCCTGCTCTTGTAAAATTCATGATGAAAGCTGAGGATGTACTAAAGAGCAACATCATTACCCAAGAGTCCAATCGGATTTGCCTGACTTTTTCCGTCCCGACGTGTACTTTTTTTTCAGATCTGATAACCCAAATTATTATGGGCTGATTGTTGTAATGGAAATACTCTCAAACCAACACAAATAATGTCCATGAACTGCTAACATAATGTTTTTCGCTTTAGTGTGATAATTTATTTTTTTAGCAAGCCCTTTTAAATTACTGCCCGGTAACGAATTACGTTATCTCAATGACATAATAATAAAGATGGAAAGACCAAACTTTACTTTTCCTTCTTTTAAAAATCATACCGATTTAAAAAGTGCTATATTATTTATTTTATTATTATGTTGGTAAGGATTCATGACTGGCCAAGTGTTTTAAACTGTGTGATTCCAAGTCCATAGTGTTACCAAAAAAAAATATATATTTCTTTTTTTTAAAAAACACACATACACAACACAAGAGAGAGAGAGAGAGAGAGAGAGAGAGAGAGAGAGAGAGAGAGAGAGAGAGAGAGAGAGAGAGAGAGAGAGAGAGAGAGAGAGAGGAAATCACATGACTTTTTGGTTGATCTAAAAATAACAACTTGACTCAGTCGTCAATCTATAACTACCAGATTGGTTTTGTTTACCTATGATGACAAAATTGTAATTGGTTCACTCAACATAAATAAAGTAATCTTTTTATTCGATCCTGTCTTAAACGACATGTAAATCATTGAACATTTTTGCTCAAAAACCGTAGTTCAATGAAAACTTCGGGCTTTAACATCAAAAGACCCATATTACACATTTCCCTATAAATAACTAATTTGTGGGCCATAAGCCTTCCACTTACCTAGTTATTTTAATGTTACAAATATTTTTATTGATATTTGGATTCTTAATAATGAGCAGAAGTTTTTGATGTTTTCAATGCTATTCGGTTTGAGTCAAATATTACAAAAAAAAAAAAAAAAAAAGGCTTAAAGAAAGAGAACCAGACATGACTTATATACAAGATATTTTAGCACCTTTCTTCAAGTTCTTTGTTATTTTTATCTGGCATCACAGCCGATCGGGCGAGACGGCGAGATACACGGCACGAAGAAGCTATGGTGGTGAATATAAGTAGAATGTGTTAATTTAGATTAGAAGAAGTTATCTCGTGTTCATGCTTTGGAACTATTCTTTGGATGAAAAGGTTAATCATTGAGTGACGTAATAGTTTGTGTCAGAACAATCAAGTGAGTGACTAGGGTCGACGCACTAGAAGTCAATTACTCGCAGTCAAATTGACGGACACCAGTTATTTTTCATTATATTTTATTTGTTTTCCACGTTTATTTGTGTATTGTTGTGCTGACGAAGGGTTTGTACCCGAAACGTCCATTGTCTGTTTTGTTCCCATACGAAGCCTTTCCATTTTCACTCTTTCGTTAGTATTTTACGATCACCGGCTTCAGGCAGCCCTTACCGTTTTCTACTTTTTACTGTCTACTGATACTGATAGGTACACTCCTTAGTTTTTATTCATACGAGCTGCGTGCCTGTGTGCTTTCATCCACATCCTCACAACAAACGCCTCGATGTTTATATTTACTCAGTTATAAGGACGTCTGCTGAGTTAAAGTCAGAGTTAAAGGTAACACTCCAACAATCACGTCCCAGGCCCAGTCCCAGTTCTAGATAAGGCGGAAAACAGACAAGATCTGAAATTATCTACTTTGACAGGCCCATTTTTGTCAATTTCCATCTTTTATCTACAAATAAGTGTCATATGTCATTTTAAAGCTTGAAATATGAGGATTCTGAATTTGTAAAAGTTATGAGCAGGAGACGATTATGTAACTTTAAAAAGTAGGTCAATCAACGGTGACCCCGGTTTATTTTTTTGTTTGTTTGTTTGTTTGTTGCTTTAGGTCTCTTCCAACACAATTGAGGTTATATGAGAGACCGCTGAAACAAAAAAACAAGCAATCTAACACTAACAAAAATAGTACAAATGTAAATCAAAATCATAACCTAAAGATATCATAAGCTAAATTATAAATAACAAAGAACAAACAGGCAGAAGATTTACAGAAAAAAAAATATCCCCTGTCAAAAAAACAATCACAAACCAAAGAAGCAGGATAGGCTAGTAAAGAGAAGAAGAAACGACATCACTATCGGATCGTACACCCATGCGAACATCATAGGTATATGATTCAAGGGTGATGCTCCCATCCAACCACCCGTGACCCCGGTTTACACGGAAAGGCAAAATGAAAAGAAATTTTAACAACCTGAAGTGACAAATGACTCAAAATACATGTACACAGGTCCAATTGTTTCAAATAAATAACAAACAGAATATCTTTTGTATTTTGTATTGAGAAACTAACTTTATTATACAACAAGGGGGATAATTACATGAGACAAATAACGAAAAAAAATTTTTTGTAATATTTTAAACTTTCATTTCAACATTGAAAAAAAAATGGGTCCTTGTTTTCAATTGTATTGACAAGACGGGTGACAACAACCCAGGAATAGATGTCTGGAGGGTCCTTTTTTACCAATCACACTCTGCTCTGCACATATGCATAATAAATTGTACCGCTATTCCTTGGGAGAACTGCACGGTGAAACTCCCTCTCCTCCAGTACCTGGTATAAAAGCAATATATAAAGACATAGTTGATGACAAGAGCACTACTTACTTTAAGCATATTTGATTTCCACTGCTTTAAATAGATTGGATTACTCTGTTGAGAAAATAAGGCTTATAATTGCGCATAAGAAAGGCGTTCTTAAGAACAACTACTCACACTTACAGCTGTTGTTTGCTACATCACAGAGGTTCAAGTGTAAGGATATGAAATAATTTAGCATATGAATCTAATAAA
This sequence comes from Berghia stephanieae, assembly GCF_034508935.2. NCBI lineage: Eukaryota > Metazoa > Mollusca > Gastropoda > Nudibranchia > Aeolidiidae > Berghia > Berghia stephanieae. The sequence goes on along the minus strand of NC_088370.1, from coordinate 19,477,767 downwards.
GCGATATATATATAAATAAGTCTATAATCGCATTACAAATTTTTTCTAGAACATTTTGGCAAGTCGTACGGAATGTTTTCCTTTCAACATGTAATTCAGTACATAGGTGCTATTACGGATTTTATCCCTATCGGTTAGCAAACTCACAGTTCTGGAGTAAAATCTCTCAAGCCTGTGTATCTTGTACTGCAGCTAATCAAAATTTTCATACTGGATAAAATTCTTTTAGATCAGATGTCCAGATCCCATCGCTGCATCCTACCGGAAAGCAGAGTGAATGTTGTGGTGACACAAAAATTATGAGATAAGAGAGCGAATCAATATATTTAATATAAATTGTTTACAAAATTCAATTGATTAGCAATTTGTGTTCTTAAACAGCTAGAAATGTTCATATTTGTACTTACATTGAAATATTCAGCATATGTTACCAAAGTTTACATTTATAAACTGTATATTCATCACCAATGTCCAAGTTTACACATTTCAGAATTTCTGGTGCCCATGCAGATGGTGCCCACGCAGGTGACACCAAACTTTATTTTGCTAAAAAAAAACTTTTTCTAAACTTTCAAGTCAAAAATCAAAGTTTAAAACACAAAACCAGAACAAGATTAATGTCTCCAATCAATTTTCAAACACTTTCTTTCATAATTAATTATAAAATAGGATATTGAAATTTGGTGCACGGGCAGAAAATTGAAGACACGAAATCTCCCATACCCGATTATTCACTCTAAAAACAACTAAAAATGTAAATTTTTTATTTTTTGTTAATTTTACAAGTTTCCTAGACCTAGTTTTAGTCACTTGAACAAATTTGTAGTTAAAAATTTCAAAGATTGCCTGATATATAGAAATAAGTTTCCTTTGTCACATCGGAGACACGAAAATAACACGATTACATAATATGCAGAAAATAACTTATAAACAAAGATGGAGATAATTTTTTTAACTTTTTAAATCATACAAATTGTAGTTAATACATCTAACTTTTGTTAAAAACAAAACATAAAGTTAACTTTAAATGGAAACTGTTGATTCACTTACCTCATTTGATCCATTCTAAAAACGAAAGTAAAACCTTCGTGTCTTCAAAACGCCACTTATGCTCGGTAAAAAATCCTTACAAAATATATAGGAGCAAAATTTCGCCACCATTTTGCTACCACAGCTCCAGGAAGAGTTGATCTATCAAAAACAGCAACTATAGTCACCAAATCTCAATTAGATTTTGATTTATTATGTTGCCCATGCAGAAAATGCTTTTCCTGTCATTATTGTGTTTTCCGCCATAATTCTTCTTCTTTTTCTTCTTCTTCTTCTTCATCTTCTTCTTCTTCTTCTTCTTCTTCTTCTTCTTCTTCTTCTTCTTCTTCTTCTTCTTCTTCTTCTTCTTCTTCTTCTTCTTCTTCTTCTTCTTCTTCTTCTTCTTATTGTTATTATTATTATTATTATTATTATTATTATTATTATTATTATTATTATTATTATAGGTGTCATTGTTGTCCAGGTTAGATAATCTTATACTTATATCTCCTCTAGTAGAGGAGATATAAGTATAAATATATCTAACCTGGACAACAATGACACTTATAATAATAATAATAATAAGAAGAAGAAGAAGAAGAAGAAGAAGAAGAAGAAGAAGAAGAAGAAGAAGAAGAAGAAGCAGAAGAAGAAGATAATTTGATATTTTATTAAAACATTATTCGGTTTTTATATTCATTGTGAAAGATGCTCGTTGCTGTGTGTACTGTAACTATTTATTGTAATTTAAAATCTACACGTAATTATGTTTGATGAACCTACTACTAACTACTACTATACTACTAGTTAGTACTACTATACTACTACCACTAGGGCCTACTACTACTACTACTACTACTACTACTTCTACCAGGGCTGGCGAGTCGGAGTCGGTTGTTTGAGGGTGGAGTCGGAGTCGGAGTCGGTTTTAGAAGTCCCGACTCCGACTCCTTACCACTTTCAGACATTGCATTTTTATATCATTCAATGTGTAATATTTTAGATACTAGATATAGATAGTATCCAGGCCTATAGAATTTGAAAAAAATTACATTGGTATTAGCTAAAGGTGAACTATGCTTCCAAAACCCCCTTTCCTACCCAACCTTCATAATATTATTTAATGTGTTTATTCGAAATGAGCTAATCAGTCTGTAGCCAAAAAATGATGAAGAGCTTTTACTTTTAATGATGCAATATCAAATATGAAGCGGCTTGTATTGTAATACATATACTGGGGAAAAGCTAAAAGTAGCTGCGAGTGTTGGTTGCATATTATTACCTATTAATACTATGCTTGAGGAGTCGGGAGTCGGAGTCGGAGTCGGTTTCAAGGCTGGAGTCGGAGTCGGTTTTAAAATAACTGACTCCGCCAGCCCTGACTACTACTACTACTACTACTACTACTACTACTACTACTACTACTACTACTACTACTACTACTACTACTACACTACTACTACTACTACTACTACTACTACTACTACTACTACTACTACTACTACTACTACATATATCCAGATACATTTTTAAAATTTATATAATAATATAGTCTGTCACAGGTGTCTGGGGATAACCAAATTTCGTTATCCCCAGACACATATTTGCAACTCCGCTCTTTTAAACAATTATCCACATTCCAGAATATGGAATGTTTCCGAATGCACATAGAAATAAGGAAAGTTAATAAAATATCTATAAAAACATAACATTAACCAACATTAAATCAGTTGTTACTACATATGCACAATATACGTCAACTTCGAAGTGGGTGTCATGGCCGAATGGTTTAGTTGTCTGCCCTGGAAGTTTTACCAGAATCGAAGTTGTGGGTTCGAATCCTGGTTCCGCCACTTGTTTTTTTTTTTTGTGCGAGTCTATTCTTTTCCCATTTTTGTTTGGCCTTTTGTTCCGTTTCTGAGCATGAATTTCTAAAAATTGTTTAAAGGAGCGGAGTTTCAAATATATGTCTGGGGATAACGAATTTTCATTCTCCCCAGACAAGTGTCTGGAGATAATCACAGCGAATACTATAACCCTTTGCCAATGAGTCTCATATAAACCATCTTTTCCACGACCACAATCATCATAATACAAGTAAAAGGAGGTCTCTCATAATCACATAAAAACTCCCTAATGATAAGACTATTATTAATAGTATTAAGACGGTTACACTCTCATCCACACTATAATATTAAATGTCTCTTCTCTTAGTATGTGCCTAAAAACAGTTTGCAAATTTATATAATAATATTAGATGGAATATGAATCTCATTCTCATTCATATACACCAATCTTTCCCAGTTTCTATCCTGTACATCATTAGATAGTATCACTATCACCACATCTACTCACCACAGCATATGTCATCTACACTACAAGCAGATGTCACTCATCCCTTATGATCCAAATGAATTGGACACCAAAGTTGATTCAGACTAGTATTGTCACTTGTTCAACATAAAAAATCAAGGACAGCAAAAATATCCGAAGCTGAGCAAGCTGTCTGTTTTTGTTTCAGCGGATTAGTTGTTGAAGGGACATTCAATCTTATGGATAACATTCTAGAGAAGAACAAGAACCAGGATGACTGCTCAATTCTTTGAATCAAGGCTCTTCTCTCTCTGAAGCAATCATTAAAAGCCTCTGGGTGTACTGCAACAAAGTATCCAATATCTGTAGGCATGAGAAGTATGACCTCACAAGCATTCGCAATGTCCAAAGATCTGACCGAAACCCCATTAGTAAGACCCTGGAAAAGAAAAGCTTCTTTTACTGACCAACTTCTCCCTTCAACTTCAGTCTCAGACAAATTGCTCCCTTCATCATTTGTCTCAAACCAATGTCTTGATTCCTCGACACCTAGTTCAACAGTCAGTCAATCTCCAAGAACATTCAAAAACACTAACTAACATGCCCAAATAACTGTCTTCTTAAAAAAAATGTGGTCATGGAATTGGCTCCTTCTGGATAAGAACTAAAAATGGTATCCACTTCTGGACTCTGGCATGCATCGTAAAAGGCGACTAAATGGGTCATTAAGCAACATAAAGACGGCAAGGAAGGAATTTTCATCTTTTAAAAAAAATTTAGGGTTCTGGGCTTTCAGGGCTGGAATTTTTTTCACTGGCACCCGTGAACCTGGTTGTTAACATATGTTAAAATATCGTAATATCACCTAACAAACAGTCATGTCTCGTTCTACATGTTACATGATGCTGTTAGTAAGGGACCCTTTGTAAAGCGCTTTGAGCATATTTAGTGGATATTGCGTTATCTAATAAAACTCAAGTTTTTATAATCAGTTTGTGCAGACTTGCCACAGACAGATTTAATTGGTGAGTCCAACATACACTGATTTTTTCAGAGTCAAATTTGGTCAAAGTTTGAATTTTTTGTTCCAGAGTAGGATTTTTAAAATATTAATGATAATGATAGTGATAATAATAATAATAATAATAATGGTAATAAAATAATAATAATGATAATAATAATAATAATAATGATAATAATAATAATAATAATAATAATAATAATAATAATAATATATAAATAATAAGATATTATTATTTTTTAAAAATAGGGTTGGGGATCAACATTGTTTCGAACAGCCTTGTAAAATTTTTATCATCGAGCTCAGAATTACTGCAAATTTAAACATTATAAATTTATTTGTACAGACTGATATACAAGTAAAACTTGTAAACCATCTTTTCATTTCAGGCTAATTCTATCATCCCCTTGACTCAAATGAATACGAAGAAAATCTGTTAAGTCGTTATACTCAGTCCTTTTTGATATTTGACTTTCATTGCAAGTATAATTTATTCTCTATGCAATTCTAGCATATCCACAACAAATGTTTATGACGTAATTGTAAATCTCTCTTGATACTACTGAGTAATAATAATCTCATCCTCAACAAAAAATGATGACTCAATTTTAAATCTCTCTTGATACTATCAAGTAATGATAATCTTTCTAATCTATTCTTTGAAAAAATAGTGTCAACATTGATACATAAACCCAATGTTAAACTTTTATCATCGAGCACAGAATTACAGCAATTCTAAAGATGCTAGTATGATAGATGACTGCCTGTTCAAACTAGCCTTTTTTTCTCTGCAAATATTGCGGGTTCTCCATTATTACTAATGATGCTGATAATAAATAATAATAATAATAATAATAATAATAATAATAATAATAATAATAATAATAATAATGATGATGATGATGATGATGATGATGACATTTATTTCTTATATCAGGTTTATTGCCAAAACCTGTAAAAGCGCTCCTCACAAACATATAATGCACACAATTTGACAGACAAAAAGCAGTCCGGATGAAAACACAAATTAAATAGTTTGAGAAAAGATTGGTCTTACTTATGAAAACCCTAAGACTTGAAAAGAACCTCACTGATGGAATAAGTGAGTTCCAAAAAGTAGGGCCAGTTATATGTTATATCACCAAAACTGTTAAGCTTGGTTCTTGGTGTTCTCAAAAAAAATATGATACTACTGAAATCTACAGCATTGCTTGTGAACTTTTTATATTTAGTTATTTTTGTTTGTTTGTGTGTTTTATTTATTTTTTTTATTTTTGAGATTGTACATACTTTTCAACTTTTGCTTGAAAGCTTGTACCCTAGTCATCACAGTTACAACACACTGAAATTACATCGATTTTAATTGGAATATAAAGCACCAGTAAAGGAATGTTGCTGAGTGGGGTTCCTGGTGTCTTCTATCTCCCTATATCTGTTTTCCAACATGTTTTCTGTCTTTGTCTTGGAATGAGATTACTTGGTTTTGTCCTGGCCCTGGCCAGATACCCTTGCTGGGAGGGAAACAGTCAAGTTTATAGTTAGGGTTTTGGGAGATTTTATTTTTTTTCTTGTAAATCATCTCTCTGTTATGCATTGTATTATTTTGTTTTACATATGATTTGTAAACATTTGAGTGTATTCCTCTTAGCAGGGACCTGTGCTTGTGTCAGGATGAGACATTTAGATGATCTCAAACTAAGTACATTGATTCATTGATAATGATAGTGTGCTCTTGGAATCTACATCTGTTTCCTATTTGAGCTAATCCCTCTTTGTCTTCCTTTTTCTTGGGTGCTTTAATTGTAATTCTAGAACTTTTAACTATCCCGTTTTCTTCCTTTTTACTGGCGCTAATATGACCTACATGTGTTGCAAGCACCGTTAAACCCTTAAAAACAAACAAATAAAGGAATGTTGTTTACCTATATATAGCAATATAGCATTTGAACAAACTTTTTTATTTATCGTGTGGAGTAATAGCTATTACACACACACACACACGCACACACAAAAAAAAGGCGTGCTGAAATGACCTGAAAGTAAAAGAATAGAAATACAGAAGTCACAAAAGGTAATAAATAAATCATGCATTTTGGTCTTGAAATGATTTTGTTTTCTCCTTCAAATTCAAATAAAACGATTTTTTGTTTGCTGTGTGTGGCAGCGCAACTAACAATGATTGTGGTCAAACATATTGTGCTTCTCAGCTCAGTAGAAATGCTGATAATGATAATATAGTACATATATCAAAAACATGAATGCTTTAAGTGGTCAAGACCCAGATATGACCAATAAGTAGACAGATTAAATAGGTCATGACTCACTATTGTTGTTATAAAAATTGCTGTAATACACTGATTGTGTTATCATTTCATCACTGTGTTACTGTTGAAGTATTAGGTGGTGGGTACTGTGTAGATAACAGAAATAAGCTATGAATAGCTTGAACTAGAAACGTGTCAGACAGTAGAATTAAAAATAAAATATCGCAAGTGGGAAGAAAATTTAAGTTGTTTTGTTTTTTTTCTATCTGCCTTTTATATTTATTCCCCCGACCTATGATGATGATTTTTCTTAAAAACACAAATGCTTTATACACAGTTAATCAAACATTTTTTTTTAGAGTACTTAAAAGAAGTAAAAGATATCATTTGTGTAGCACCCTTCCTCAAATAAATAGGACCAAGGCGGATTACATAACAAATGTGTAGAACACATTATAAGAATACTATAAATGTATAAGCACATGCACACTCACACATACGAAGACCAAACCAGTGTCGATAACCCTGGTGAAATATTTATATCAAGTATTTAGCTACTTCATGATAAAAAGGTAGTGAGGAAAAGCATCCCTATCAGATTACCCTCTGATTTTGACGATACCACAGCCAGCATTTTGAAAATTGGCATTACATTTACATGTATCAGTGGTAAATTGATAATTGATAAATTAGGGAATAGGCACTGGTATAACATATAGATCTGAAAAAGTGTATATGAAACCTTGCCAGGGAGAAAAATACAAGAAAGAAAGAAAAAAAAAACATCCCAAAAAATTTGCAGGCCTCGACTGGGATCAAACCGTAGACCTCCTGATTACCTGTCAGACATGCCACCATTACATCACAGAGGTTACCTGATGATTTAATATCTATATTCTTCACAGAGGTACACATTTCTGTGCGGCTATGTGGTCTAGTGGTATGACACTCGCTTTAGGATCCGAAGGTCATGGGTTCGAGCCTCGCGCTTGGTGCATAGTTTTGTCCTTGGAAAATGCTCTTTACTCACATTCTCTCACCGTACTCAGGTGTAAAATGAGTATCTGGTCGTTAACAGCGATGTCTTTGTCCGAAAAATTGTAATATCGCCTAACAGGCGGCATGTCGCGTCCGACATATTAAATGTTGCTGTTGACCAGGGACACCTTGTAAAGCACTTTGAGCACATTTAGTGGATATTGCGCTATATAAAACTCAATTAAAAAAAAAAAAAAGTGAACCTGACTGCATCACAAAACACAAACATTGAACAGGAGAGGACGAGGACAAACTCACTTAGGTTGGCTCCATTTTTGTGTTGAAAATATGAAAGATATCAATAAAGTAGCAGGCACTGGTATAAGTTAAGCAAGATAAAGATATGAAAAAGTTTGCATGAGACAGTGACTGACAAAGCAGAGAGAAAAATGGAATTTTTTTCTTTTTTGAAGCTTTTATATAACACAATATCCACTAAACGTGCTCAACAAAGCGCTTTAATAATAATAATAATAAATCTTTATTGTCCTAAAAAAGTGGCAATTTATCATTTCGTTACAGATTTATAACAATACAATATCGACATAGACATACTCACACAGATGCTCACTAGTAACATAGTAGTCATAGAGAAAAAAAAAAACCAAAAAAAAAACCCGGCATCAACAACATCATCATCATCATTTACAAGGGGTCCCTGACCAACAGCAACACATAATAACATGTAGAACGAGACATGAAGCCTTTTAGTGTTAGGCAACATTACAATATTTTTTCCGACATAAACTTAACGCTGTTAACGGTCAGGCCCTCATTTTACACCTCGGTGCGATGAGAGAATGTGAATGTGAGTAAAGAGCCTTTTATAAGGACTCAACTATGAGCCGAGCGAGGGAGGCTCGAACCCAGGACCTTCGGATTCGAAAGCGAGTGTCATACCACAAGACCACAAAGCAGAGAGAAAAATACAAGAAATAAAACCATCCCTAAATATTCAGCCTGTCTCAACTGGGGATTGGACTGATTACAGGTAATTAATCGGTAGATAGCCAGGCCTCTCGGACAATCGTCATAATGTAAACAATGGCAGTGATTGGTAGACACAGCAAACTACACAGGTTTTACTATAGATAGTATGTGTTACGTAAAATATCCACTGCTCTACCTCTTGATCAGTAGAATCATTACAGAAAACTATGTGTAAACTTAAATGTTTATAATATGATCGAGAAAATTGTGTGATAACTAGTCACCCGTTTGTCAATATAAAAACAATAACAGTAACAGCGATCAGATGGAGGTCGAATTAGTTCACGTTATTGTTTATAAACAACCAACTATGTTTGTCCGAGCATGTGTGAAGGTGTGTCACAAATTCTATGTTTTGATTGGTCAAAAATATACTGGTTAATTGTCCACTCGTGTTCAATGTTTGTGTTTTATGGTGCATATTATTTCAATCCTGAGCACAAACATTAAACCATATTTTTTGTTTTTCCAGCTGTATTGAAGCTATCATTTTTATACGTTATATACATTAATGAACCTGTATAGCTTTATATAAAGGTATTGACTTGACTTGACATATATGCCTCTTGGCTCCTGGTGAAGCATAGGGCCTCAGCAGCACTTTTCCATCTTCTTCTGTCCTTGGCACAGACCTTTGCCGCACTCCAGGTAAGATTGGAGATGCACAAATCTTGGTGAAGGCTTCTCCTCCAAGTCTGTTTTGGACGACTCTAATAAAGAAATTGCGATGGAATAGATAACACAAGCACACATGTACATAGGCACTGAAGAAGGCACGCTCATTACAACAATCCCTTGTTTAAATATTAACATTTTAAACAAGTTACAGTTTGACTGGATTTTTTTTTTTTTCCGATGACAATGACTACTATGTTACTAGTGTGCATCTGTGTGAGTGTGTCTATGTCAATATTGTATTGTTATAAATGTGTAACCAAATGACAAATTGCCACTTTTTTTAGGACAATAAAGATATATTATTATTATTCTTATTATTTGTTTTCAGATGAAATCTTAAAATTGTTAAGATCATCTATTACCTTATTTATTTATTTCAGTCATCGTAGTGACATATTCATATAATAACCAAGACAATGCCAGGCTTTCAATATCGACGATACATCAATGGTGAAGATGATGCAGAACTAGATGAGATGACGAGGTCAGAGATCGTCTTTGCCCAGATGACAGCCCGAGGTCGTCATTGGCCCAAGACAATTGGTGTAGTGGAGATTGTAGTTGGCATGATTATTACTTTATTAGGTATGTTGTATGTATGGGCAGACACCTGGAACGAAATTCTACTGAATAGAAATACTTTATTCATTTAGGGTAAAAATTGTGCATCTCTCTAATTTTTTCGTAAGCGATGCTTTCACTTTTTTATTTTGCTGAATTTATTGATCGTTAATGTTATTTTCCAGTTGGTATTATTTGGCTTTTAGCACATATAAGTGATGTAGAAACAGTTTCTTATCTGTGTGTGTGTGAGAGAGAGAGAGAGAGAGAAAGAGAGAGAGAGAGAGAGAGTTTCTCCACTCCATTTTTTGCTAATTTTATAGTGCACTTCATGACACTATTTAAATAATCAATATAAAACTAAACCTAAATCAAAGCTATTATTTCCTTCTGTTCTGTTTTCATGACCACCAGGTGTTATGGAGGTGTTCATTATTCCCATGATTGAGAGTGAGGATGGGAAGAATACAATAGTCTTTGACAAGAGAAACTGTTACGGCTGTGGATTATTGGCTGGTCTAGTGGTTCGTATTTTATCTCTCTACTCTTTCAAGTATGAATATATATATATATATATATATATATATATATATATATATATATATATATATATATATATATATATATATATATATATATATATATATATATATATATATATGAGCCAAGGTCAAAAGGTGCCCGCCTGATACCAGTGTTAAGAAAATTTGATTTTTACTTAATTATGGGCTGTTTTCATTGGGTTAATGCTTGTAATCAATTGATAATATGAAGAAGAGATAAAATGAGATAGCTCAACATACTCTGTTCAACAGAATATGAAATAAACAACTTGAAAGTGAAATTTGAATGCTGTTTGGCATGTGCTTAAAACGAGGTCAACGCATCACCTTTTTAGAAATCATGTAGAAATTAAATGTGATGTTTTACCCCCCTTGATTGAAATTTGACTAATTGTATAAAGTCAAAATTTACTTTTAAACGCAATTGCAGTATATTACATATCTGATTAAGTTTCATATAGAGTTCTTAAAAAGTTGGTGTTGCTTGTGACCTTTGGTGTCATCAAACACAGCACAATACTAAGACTCGACACGAAACTTTAAAGCTCATGTTTAATGTTTATAAAATGTTTTATTATGAGAAAAAAGCATAGATTTACTATCTTAACTCAAATCTGGGAGTAAATGTATACCGTTTTGCCGGTATTGAGGCTTATTGGTTTTGGTGTCATTTGTCACAAGCAACACGGCATGCGTGAACACGTGGAAGTTTTTTTCGTTAAATGGCGATTCGCAATTTGGATCCACCCTTCTTACCAGTCTTTGAAGTGCAGCACGTTCATTTGCCTTTCCAGCGTGGCTACATGCAGAAAAGGTAAGTTGAACTTTGGTGTCATCGCTATTTTACATTGTCACAAGCAACACTCGCTATTGGATATTACAAAGTGCCACCAAAAAATTATGTTTTCAGCTGTTATTCTATTTACAAATATGATATTATGACATCTCATATAAGACTGTGATTTTGACACAATTAATTATTTCCTTGTAATTCTAATTTTTTATATTTCAGGGTTGTATCAATCAAGAAAAAGACAAAACTCAAGCTTTTGACGAATCCAGATAAAAGAAGGGTTGTCAAGAAATTTGATTTGATTTACTATTAACACACTAAATTACTACAAACTAGCAGATTTGAGCAGTATGGTGATGGTTACCGTATGGTTACATGAATTCATTACCATGGCTGATATTTATCTAGTGTTTGTGTGGCTTCTGGTACTTTTTGTGACCATTGGTGTCATTGGTTAAAATGTCACAGGTGACACTTAAGTTTGAAGTTTCTAATGTATTTCTGTTTTCATGTTCTTCAAAGCTTGAAATGTCATTGAATTACATTTTAACAGGCTATATTGCATGTGTTCAGTTGCTATTTTTGATTTATTGAGGCAAAATTGCGTTCTAGTGCCGATTTTGACCAAAGTAATAGCAACAATGGTATTACTAATTTCTAAGTATATTTCCAATTTGAAAGTATTTAGTCTCTTAAAATATTATTGAATTTCATTTTAGAGTAGGTTATTGTGCTTTTTTGACTGAAAATAATGATATATTATGGACGAAAGTGTGATTTGGTGTTGCTTGTGACATAAGTAATGGTGTCACCGGTCTTATGTCACAAGTCACATTCAGATGCTCTAATTTCCATGTATATTTCTATTTTTGAAGTCTTTGGTTTCTGAAATATTATTAAATTCCATATTTAACTGTGGTTATTACACTGGTTTGACTGAAATTAATGACATATTGTCGAAATTGCAATTTGGTATTGCTTGTGACATAAGTAATGGTGTCATCGGTCTAATGTCACAAGTGACACAATGCCGCTAAATAAGATATGCTTTGGTCACATTATTTCCCAACATTTTATTCCAAAAGTTTCTGAACATTGCTGGTAATAAACATATGCAATATTGTTGTTTTTGTTAATGTACAAACATTTTTATGAAAAAATATTTGCATTCTATGTTGCTTGTGACCGATGACACCAAAAAGCAACATTTTCTCCAATAGTTGGTAATATTATTGTACTATGATTGTTGTTGATTGTGTCTTTTTGTCCATAACTTACTAAATAAAGTTTGATACTCAAAAAAAATCATTTGGTTATAGAGTTTTTTGTCTCATTTTGGTGTCACCGGTCACAGGTGACACCAGCAACCTATAGGTATTGTTGACGATATTATGCTGCGTTAGACCTTAAAGTTATCTAAAGGGCGTTTGATTCATGAAGTACAGGGTTTTTGCTACACATATAGAAACATGAATGGACTATTATGTCACTTTTATTTTGGAGAAAAAAAATTGGCACCTTTTGACCTTGGCTCATATATATATATATATATATATATATATATATATATATATATATATATATATATATATATATATATATATATATATATATATATATATATATATATATATATATATATGAACAAGCACATGTTTAATTGACCACCCAAAAGCTTAAATTTTGACTGCTTCATTTTCTGCAGATTGATAGAACTACTAAAAGATTGAAATGTTATAAAATTGTCAATCTGATAATTAGTTTCTGCAAAGAACAAACAAATGGCTGCAGAAAAACTCAAAAGTGGAAAAAGTAAACATTTTTCTTGGCGAGGTGTCAGACAAGGTTGCTCACTATCACCATCAGTATTTAGCAGAAACATATGAGTTAAGCATGGGAAAGGTACTGATGGACAAGAGCTTGACTTTGATGATGATATCCAGATCCACGGCACTTACATATTATATGAACTGTGCAATACAGATGGCACTGTTCTAATGACCCAATCCTTTTGACATATCTTACTCAGCAACATGGAAAATTCTGTCAAGAAACACAAAGAAGACAGAGGACTACACTTCAATGTGGTGAACCCAAATTCATGGACCTGGACAAGAACCTGAGCTCAACATTATATATTGGCAGGGAACAACTGGAAAATGTTGGAAACTTTATTTATTTTGGCTCAAGAATTGGGGCAGATGGCAAGTCACGTCCAGATAAGAAACATACTGGCACTTACATCAGTTACTTATTGCCGTGTCCTCTGTGTTAAAGTGCCATGGAGAGCTCCTTAACAGAAGAGCCATAGAAATAGAAACCTACATCTTCCACATAACAATATATAGCTGTTAATCATGGCAGACGAAAAGAGAATAAATGCATTTAATATGAAGTTCTACAGAAGGGTCCAACGAATCCCATGGTCAGCCAAGACACCGAACATCTGAGTTTTGGGGAGAATAGACCTTTAAAGACTGCCAGCTCATGTCAAAGGGCAAGTGTAGCAGTGAAGGGCCTTGGAGAAGCTGGTCTCAAGATTTAGTGTAAATGTTGCTGCTCGAAGCTCGAAGAAATAAATAATAGCGTGAAGTTGAATGTAAGCTTCAATTTAATTACAAAAACAGATCAAATGAACATTTTGGGTTTCCCCTTTATCAACAAAACAGGGTGATTGAAACACCACAGATGAATGAGATGATGTGGTAGTGGCGTAGTTAAGATGAATACATTTTGTAATTAAATTGAAGTTTACATTCAACTTCACGTTATTATTTATGTCTCAAGATTTAGCATACTGGATGGTGAGAACAACTACAAAGGCAGGACGCATGGCACAGTTAGAATCCCAGGAAGGAGTTCCATCAGGTTATTTGGGGGGCTACGTCCAACAAGGATCCATATGCCTTCGAGAAAAAGACTCTTTTACATTTTTTCCCTTTAGCTCATCTCTGCTTTATATAGTTAATTGTGTAAAAATAGCTCTAAGTCTTCACCTTTAGATCATCTCTGCTTTCTATAGTTAATTGTGTAAAAATAGCTCTAAGTCTTCACCTTTAGATCATCTCTGCTTTCTATAGTTAATTGTGTAAAAATAGCTCTAAGTCTTCACCTTTAGATCATCTCTGCTTTCTATAGTTAATCGTGTAAAAGTGACTCTACGTCTTCAAAGTATCTATGCGAATTAATAACCAACACCAAACCCCAATCCACAAGATGTAAACAAATTCACACGCTTAGGCAGTAAAGTTAGTGAAGCAGAAGGTACAGAGGAAGATATTAAGCCCAGCAGACTTTTGCTTCCTTGATATTTTTATGACCTTCATGAACACAACTTGGTATTGCTAAGGGAATCATAATGACCTAGTTATGGTTATATGTTATATAATTGATTATTATTATTATTATTATTATTATTATTATTATTATTATTATTATTATTATTATTATTATTATTATTATTATTATTATTTTTATTATTATTACCTTTTTTTATATCTTCATTTATTTACTGAGATACAATTAGGTCGAGATTAAGGAACGATTCTATTACTAGTTTTTCTAACAACCATTTGTCTTTCACCCAACAGATGGTTGTAACTGGCAGTACAGCCATCCGAGCATCTTTGAGTCAAAGAAATACAACAGTAAGTGCCCCAAGTTGTTTTCTCTCTTTATCCAATTTCTTACTTTATTTCTGTTTTCAAATGTTTCTGTGTCTCATTCCCTATCGTGTTTTGTTTTGTTAATTTATTTTGATTTATTTTATTTTTCAATTTGTTTTGGTCTTTATATATAAAGCTTGTAATATGTTTTTTTCTTACTTAAACGTAACTTACATTAACTTAAATTATCACATGCTTAATTTTCTTCTCACAATTATAGCTCATTGAGAAATTGCAGTTGGTTAGAAACTAGAATACAGCAGCAATTGTTCCAAGTTCTTCTCTTTATTTACCTTTTCTTTGCTTTATTTCTCTCTTATGTCTCAATGCCAATTGATTTATTTCACTTTTTTTTTCCGCCATTCTCCCTGTAGGTTTATCGGTTCTTTAATTTGACCATCGCCTGTCTCATCATTTACTCTATCCTCACCCTTCTCCTGATTGTGGCTTATTCTAAGGGATGGACTTCATCAGATGCTTATAAGGTAGGTGGGGGGATTATTGTCTATGCATACATGCCGAATCTTACGAATTTTTTGTAATTTTACGAATTTTAGACATATTTCATGGCCAAATACGAAATTTTATGGAAAATTACGAATTTTTAATTCTTAGTTATACTTAAATGATATTAAAAATAGTAATAATAATAATAATGATAAGAAGAAGAAGAAGAAGAAGAAGAAGAAGAAGAAGAAGAAGAAGCTGAAGAAGAAGAAGAACAACTACTACTACTACTACTACAACTACTACTACTACTACTACTACTACTACTACTACTACTACTATAATGATGATAATAATAATAATAGTAATAATAATATTGTGGTTGTTCATACACAATTTCAGAAATTACGAATTTCCTTGTCAAATTACTAAATTTGAAGTTATCAATTTGTTAAGTCTGTCTATGTCTCCATCAATGTCATCCATCATCATTATTTTATTATCATTGTTTTGATAAATAATAATAGGAAAAATGATGATAATAATAATAGTAATAATCTATTCTTTAAAAAAAAGGGTAAGGGATCATCGTTGTACCGTAACGCCAAGGTTAAAATTATAACATAAAGCCAAGGGTAAAATTATAACAACATCGCGCAGAGAATTACTGGCAAATTACAAAATTATGAAACTATTCACAGAATGCTATACGAGTAACTTTCAAACCTTTTTTTAATTAAGGATAATAGGATTCAATAATCTGATGTCACGTCCGTCTAGCAACGAGCAGCTTGGTTCTAAACAAAGAAAATCGGTACTTTTTATTCTTCATGCTGGCTAGAACTTTTTCACTTGTCATGTGATCAGAATGTATAAAAGTTAAAACATGATCATATTTTAAATGTTTTTCTCCGCGAGATACACTTTTATAGCTCGTAGGATAAGTATTTCATAAGGACGTTCGCCATTGTTCTGATAGTTTAGAACCAGTTACTAAGTTACTATGCATAACTGATCATCATCATCATCATCATCATTATCATCATCATCATCTGTATAGTAGTTATAATTTTTATCATCTGAATTTTTAGATGTTAACTCACTTAAAAAGTTGATTCAATGTTTTAAAAAAACAACAAATATTGTCTATAATCTCTCTATCTCTGTTCTCCTAGAATAACTCTCACATTCAAGAAGCTCACGTGTTCTTGACGATATTCACTGTGCTGGGTCTCCTGTTTGCCGTGACTGGATTCGTCCAATACTTTGACGTCATCTGCTGCGGGGAGTACCCGCTCTGGGTTCAGTGGACCAAATGCTTCGAACCGTGTTGCTGTTGCTTCACACAGGTAAAAGGCATAGAGATTAGAGCTTGTTGTGGCTGTGGGGAGGATGTGCTGGTGGAAGACGATGTTCCTGTCGTGGCAGGTGTTAGGGGATTGGTGGCCGAGTCATTAGTCTCATCACAGTCTGCGACAAATCATGTACAGATCCAGCAGCAACAGCAGCAGCAGTTGCCTCGGTGTTTGTCCAATGGTGGGGCAGTGCTGGAGAATGAGGAGGTCACGCGTAGAGGCACTTTGGAGGTTGAGACGGATACACAGGATGCATTGTGATTTTTAATTGTAGTGCTCTTTTGTTTGAGGAAGTTGATAAGGAACTTTCAATATATTGGGATAGGTTGTTTGCGAACATTAAAAAGAAATATAGTGGATTGAGATGAATCACAACAAATGGAAGAAAAAAACGACATCTGGATGTCGGGGGTTTTTTTTTGCATTTCTTTTTGTGGTCATAAAGTGATAATGTGGCATTAAATAAATAAAATAAAGTAAAATTCCCTTTATTAATCCCCTTGGGGGCTTTTGTCTTTAGAGTCTATTCCAAGCGAAGACTGGAATAACCCAGGCGTCAGCCGTAGTGCAGCGCTGCAACATGAGCTGGGGTGATGTGGCCTGCTCAAGGCCACACAGCGCGCCAGGTAGTCAAACTCTGTACCTTTCGGGTATGGAGCAAATACCATACCACTGAGCCACACTGCCCCCCACCAATAATTAAATCATTAATAACTTTCATGTATTATTAAGACTTCCTCCTCTCTACAATCCTGTAATTGGATTGTCATAAAATTGTCTTGTAATCTCTTTCTTAGAGAACATTATGTGCTCTTTGATTTTAACTATAGGAACTTTTTACACTTTTGACAAATCTTTGTCTATAAATGTTTCTGCATAAAATTTTTTTTACTAGTCGACCAATTTTACAATAATGTGTGTACAATAGGAAGAATTTATTAATTTTGATACGGTTGATTATGGTCAATTTATGATATTAACTCAATACTTCACATAGTGACTCCGTCTTCCACTGAAAAGATTAGTCTTGTTATTTAAGCTTGTAGGGACCATTTTCATTTTGTCTCTTCAATATAACTATATCCGTATTATAGCAGGTTGTGTGAGAATATCATTTGGTTTGGAATCTATGTAGTGCTAGCGTTTACTTTGGTCTTCTTGAAGTTTTGAAAAGCAGGGATTAACGATGGCTTTTGTTTAGCTATTATTGGAGCTTTCAGCCTTTTTTTTTTCTCCTGTTTTTGTTTTTTATTTGGTCTTTTGAGTTTATTTGATAGCTTTATTTGCTTTGCTATTATTCACTTGTGCTTTTGTCTGTTCAAAAACATTTTATTGCATGGCATGTGGCATAAAACCAATTTTCCTTCCCTCCAAGTTGTTGAGTGAAGTGTGGAGTTGTTTTATTTTCTGTTCGAATTTGTAATGGATTTGAAGGTCCGTCAGCCTATAAGATACAATAGATGATGATAAGAAGTCTCTAGTAAAGGAAATCATGCTCTTTTCTTGTTTCATTTGCACATATCATGTTTGTTAGATATTTAAACAATAACAATAGGCTTCAACAGTCATGCATCACTTCCCTCGTAATGACGCATAGTAACTTAGTAACTGGCTCTAAACTATCGGTACAATGGCGGATGCCCTTATGAAGCATAAAAGTGTATCCAGAAGAGAAAAACACTATAAATATGATCATGTTTTGACTTTTATTTTCTTTGTTTAGAACCAAGCTGCTCGTTGCTGGGCGGACGTGACATCAGATTGTTGAATCCAATTGGAATTGACAAAATATATATTTTAAATAGGTTTGCCGATTCTTAGACAATTGATTATCATTATAAATGACTTCATTTAAAATCCCCAAATATGAGAAATATAAACGCACTAAATCGAGCAGGAAGTGGTATCCGTTCTTTGAATTGTTTTACATAGATTCTTGTATTTGGACTAATCCAGTAGATGATATATGATGCGGTTTTATGTAAATGTTGCTGCTCGAAGTTCGAAGAAATAAATAATAATGTGAAATTGAATGTAAGCTTCAATTTAATATGTGAAAACTGATAAATGGACTTTTCGGGTTTCCCCTTTATCAGCAAAACAGTTTCGTTGATTTGTTGATAAAGGGGAAACCCGAAACATCCATTAAATTGAAGCTTACATTCAATTTCTCATTGTTATTTATTTGATGCGGTTTTATGTGCATTACTGCCATATAATGGGGGTCCCAGTAGCTCAATTGGTAGACCCCTCGCTTCACAGGCAAAGGGACCAGAATCCATCCCAGGTGCAGTTGAAGTTTTTTTTTCTCTGACCCTCTGCTCACCCAGCAGTGATTGGGTAGCTGGGTCTTTTAGATCTGGTGAAAAAGTACTTTGCGATAGACTATTATCCTATCTAAAGAATAGCAAGCATTTACTGTTGTCCACACTATAGAAACTGGGATAAACTCTGGTTTCCATTGGCCTAATAATGGCTTTGAAGTTAGGGACTGTCAGATAACACATTGAGGAAATCCAACTCTAAGCATGTAATGGTAGCACGTCTGACCAGTAATCAGAAGGTCTGAGGTTCGATCCCCAATTTTAAAGAATAAAAAAAAGAAGAAAAAACCCCCATTAAAACACACACAAAAATCCACCCCCAAAAATGTCACTTTCACAAAGAGATTGAGAAAAGAAAGAAAGAAATAACAGGAACAGAGAAATAAGTAAGGTAAGATAGAAAGAAAAAAACGTAAGAATGGATGAAAAAAAGAAAGAATGGAATGTTCATATATGAATCATCAATCAAGTTTATCTGATTTTTATACCAGATATAGTATCTTATCAAGGCTATGCTAGTGTTTCACTGATAACGCCTATAGATAATACAGTGAAAATGATAACCAAAGAGCATGATCACTTTATCGTTTATTCTTTCTTTTTTTCTTTAATTCTTTTTATCTTTCCTTCTTTATCTTCATTTTCTTTCTTCTCTCTCTCTTTCTTTCTTTCATTCTTTCTTATGTTTTTTTTCTCTTTCTGTCTTACCGTATTTCTCTGTTCCTGTTATTTATTTATTTATTTCTTTTCTCAATCTCTTCTTTTCTTTTCTCTTTCTATTTTTTTTTTTTTTTTAATCTCTCAACTTCCTCGTCATATATTTTTCAAATCTATTGACATTTATATACTATGCATGTTAGTGTTCACAAAATAAATATCAGATGACAGAATATCCTTCTTTAAACCGTCAGTCCTTTGAAATAGTCTTTATAAATGATTGAACCTTTGGGTTGCGTGCCTGTTTCTGTAGTGTAGAACGACAATATTGTTTGTTTTTTATAGGTGAGGGAAGGGGGGGGGGGGGGGGTCTTCTCTCTCTCTCTTTCTCTCTCTTTCTCTCTCTCTCTCTCTCTGTCTCTCTCTCTCTCTCTCCTCTCTCTCTCTCTCTCTCTCTCTCCTCTCCTCTCTCTCTCTCTCTCTCTCTCTCTCTTTCTCTCTATCTCTCTTTCTCTCTCTTTTTTTTTTTTTTTTCAAAATAATTGAAATTTGATTTTTAAAAAAAAATTAATTCTCTACTATTCTGTCATGCCCATATATATCGAGTCTTTTCTTACTTTTACAAATTCAGGTGTTTTCGTTTAGCTATTAGGATTTTTTCTTTCAGGTGAAACTAGATCATTCTTCTTCTACCCGCAAAGAAAATATGTTAAATAGTTGTACGTTATCTAGACACATGGACGAAACCTCATGCTCCTGTCTAGATATTCGAACAAGGTACCAAAAAAAAAAAAAAAAAGTAAATAATTGAGTCTGCAGTGTCATCCAATTTAAACAATTTTTTTTCAAAGCTTTTTCACCGGCTTGACGTTCATCTTGATGTAAATTTCATGAGAATATCGGGATCTGAAATGAATAACCACGCTTTTATTTTGCTTCATAATAACAGTTTAAGAATGTACAAAAATGAATCTACCAGCTTAACAAAAAAAGAACAGATCCCAAGCACTGAACGTTTTGGGCTCAAAACCCTTTTTGAGTCAATAACAACGACAGTAAAAAATGTCCAGATTTAACTTGAAATATTAATCTTTTTATTGTTTTTGTTATTGGATGAAGGAGGGTTTTGAGTCGGAATTATTCCATGTTTGTTTTTTTTGTTTTCTTTTTTTTTTAATGTATTTTTTTTTTTTAAAGCTGTTATAATTTTTCTATATTACATTTTATAGTCCAAAGCTTCAAGCAGCTCAGGATTCATAATGACATTTTTTCAATTTGATTCCATTTTGTCAGTTTACATTATATAACCCTCGATTTATAAAAGAGGCTGTGCCTAAATTAATGTCATTTTCGTAAAGCCTTGATGCAAAGCTTCACCGCTACTAAATTATTATGTTATACGATTTCGTTGTATTTTTTTGTGGCAAATATTACAGTGACGGATGAAACATATTCATAAGCCTCTCAAAGTGTCACTTTTACATTATTTTTAAAAGCTTTGCCTGCTATTCACTTATTTTTCGCTGGGGGGGGGGGGGGGGGGGGGGGGGATCGAATTTTTTCATTTTTTGTTGTTGTTGAGAATAAAGGATGAAAGCTAAATCATTTCTACACTTCTTCAAATTACTTACATTTTATTTCTTCTTTTTTTAAATGACCACAATCTTATCTCCACTAAAGAAATAGGTACTAAGGTTTAAGGGGTTTTCGGAAATAATATCTTTAAAATATGTTTATTGTTTTAGAAAAGAAAAACAACCCAAAAAAACCCTGATTCCCTTTCAAATGAAATAGTAATATCTTAAAAATGTGTTTATTTTAGGAAGGAAAAAAATCTATTTCCCTTTCAATCAAAAAACTATATCATGTCGTTTATAAATTCTTTCTCATATTGTCAATCATTCTTAGACAATCTCAAAATACCTTTACCAAATTTCTTTTTTGATGTCATGCTTTTTAAATATTTTTTTGTTTGTTGCTGTCTCACCTGAGTTTTATGTGAGTTGACATCCGATGTGACATCACAGTGTGTTGCATCAAGTTGAGTTGAGTTGTGTGTGTCATTCAAGCTTGCTTCATATAGGGCATCATCGCTGTTAGTGAGTCAAGAGGAATTTTATCCAATACCTTGCCACTTCCCTCCCTTTATTGCAATCCCTTTCTCATCTTTTGAAAATTAAAACGAAATATAGCTTTAAGTTAGAAGGAATCAAACGAAACATAGCTAAACCTAAATAGCAGTGGTTAATTAAATAATCTTCAAAATTTCTTTTTTTTTTTAATTAATGATTAATAATCTGATTTTTTAAAAAAAGTGATATGTATTTTTTATTCTACGTGATGTTTGTTTTGAACACAAAAGTTGATATTTTGGTGTAAGTTGTAAAGAGAAAAAAAAAATTGACTTCATACTGCGATCAGATGAGTTTGTTTCATGGGTTAATCAATATTTTCTTCCACCTCTTTTTCTGTATATTTTTTATCACCTTTGTTTTGAACCCATCCTTCCCGTAATCCATTTTCCAAGATTCATCACATTTTCTATCGATAAGACACATTATGTGTGATTTGCACATGCACATCACCCGAAGGTACCTCCCAACATATATTTTGTGCAGTGTTATTTTTGGGGAATTGAATTTAAAGTGAAAACGATGAGCGCAGAGGCCATTCCATCCAGAAAGTCAAACTTCGATTTAAAAAAAAAAAGATTCTATGGATAATGGTTCTTAAAATGTTTTTATAATGATGGAGAATGTCTTAACTTCATAAATCAAGGGAGTTAATTATCATTTCCTTATTTTTATATTGATTCACAGGTCCCTAAAATTACTATAAAAAATATTTGATACACATAAAATAAATACAATATATTGTTTAAAAATCTTTGTAATATTATGTGACTTTCCATAATAAGCTATAGGGAGTTGGTTTTTTTTTTTTTGTTTTGGGGGATGGGGGTTTTCATCGGTACACAAATATCAAACATCTGCTATAACAATTTATAGGCCTCTGAGTTAAGCCCATTACCCGTTTACTTTTTCTTCTTTTTTAAAATTTATTTACATTTACTTCACATTTACTCCCATTGTTAATCACAAATTAGAACTTTATTCATTTTTGCGACTTGTTTATTAATGGCACTTTAAATTTGTAGAATGGTTTTTCTATCTTGCCAAGTTTCTGTCTTAAGAGAAAATGTTTCCTCTCTGATATTATGAGTTTTTTTTTTACAACAGTGCACATCAGAGTAAGGAAGAAAAATATAATGAATAGATTCTGTACTTTAATTTGTAAGGAATTTATAATGTCACATTGATCATTTATAAGATGACATAACCTATAGCAAGTTGCTGACGGAAGTGAGAGAGGATGGTTTTATCTTTTTCTATTTCACTTTTTTTTTTTTCAATATTATTCTTGGTTCAGTCCCTTTTTTTAAGATATTAAAACTTTTTCAACTGCATTGTACCCAGAAGAAAATAGATTTATCTACATAACTACATCAACAATCAGGATTCGGGATTTGAGCTTTTGTTATGACTTTCGTGTGGTTCATAAATGGCCATCACACAAATATGATGATGTCTTAATGTTACCATCCCCCCATTCTTTACAACTCAGAAGATAGACCCTTATAACCTGTGGCAATATTGCCTTGGACGACTGTATTAGTTAGTTCTCTTGTATCTTTTAATCTGGTCCAGAATTTAACTCACTCAATCCTAGAGATTTTTGCTACTTTTCAAATTGGAAAAAATGTATTAAGAATCAGCAAGTACATAGATAGTTTTATTCAACTACCATTCACATGCAAAAAAACTAAAAACATTAACTTTGATACTTCGGCTATAATTTGTCTCATAAAAATGTAATAAGTAGGCATTGGGTAAAAATAGCCTGGGTTAACTACGGATATAGTCGGTGTTCGGGTTGAGTCAGTTAAGCAATAAATATTATTCAAATTCATTAGTATGGTTAAAACCAAACATTAGATTTATTTAATCTAAACAGATTAGGCCAACTAAACCACTCAGTTCTGATCTTCTCACAACTTGTTTTACAGTCGTCATAATCATAGTTATACACACAATTAGGTTATTTGATATTCAGTACAACACGTGTATTCTTCTGAATACTTTTTTGTATGGATAAAACTGTTGTTGTCATTTTAAAAATGTAAGTTGTATCTAGTAAAGGGTGTTTAGTCTAAGTGTTCAAATGAAAGGAGTAAAAGATTCATGGAAGACAATGACGGATTTGACACAGGTTCGTGATTAACTACCCAATTTGAAAAGGAAACTTCTTTTTATTCTTATTGGTCAGATTTACCTTACTGTTTACCTCAACAATCTGTTAAAATCTTAGCTTTTTCAGTGCTGAGGTTATATTCGCATTTCCGTCACAAAATGGCTGACACCTGATTGAGGCAGCTTGAGAATGACAAGCTAAGACCAAAGCGTCATTTTAATTTGGTGCAAAATGTAAATTAATATACCCCCCCCCCCCCACCCCCTAGGGCCAATTCTGGTGAAAGAAATGATACCATTGGCTTAATTTATAGTACTTTTGTAGAAAGTAGGATTGGATTACATTATTATTTTTGCCTTTCAAGACCAGCCATTGGCCAGTAGAACAGATTCTGCTCTGGCCGCACAGTGCGGCCAATGGCGCTGAAAGAGTTAAGGTTTTGTTTGTGAGTTACAAAATAGAAAAAAAGTTCTTGCATGCAATTCATTTATTAATTTATTTTTATTTATTTTTCTCTTTCATCATCAGAGAAATCGCACCCTGCACCACGAGTCAGGATTGAGAGAAAACCCATTCACACATAACAACCCCATATAAATCCATATATCAACGAGACTTTGTTTCAACGCCCTAACACACTCCCCGTCAATTTCATTCCTGCCAAATCTCCCCCGTCGTCGTCTTGATAAAGACACATCCTAGACTCCCTACTCAACATGTGGATTGACTCAACTACCCATCAGACTTATTGACATATCACTGATTGTTTTGCACTTTATATATATTGTTTATATTTAATCCTTTTTGTCCCAAAATGGTGTGTAGCGGGTGGTTGGATGGGAGCATCACCCTTGAATCATATACCTATGATGTTCGCATGGGTGTACGATCCGATAGTGATGTCATTTCTTCTTCTCTTTACTAGCCTATCCTGCTTCTTTGGTATTCTCTATTGTCTTCTGGCACTTTTCTATTCACTTCATATCTTGTTGTTACCAACATAAGTGCCTGCTCCACTCACTTTTCTGAATTAAAATTCACCCCATACACCGAGCATACTCAATGTCTCAATCGTTTCTATGTTAAGTTGTGTGAGAATATTGGCTATTAAGCTTAACTGCTGTCAAAATTATTCGCGATGGTGGTGTACGACGAATCGGCGTCTCAAAAGTGGTGGAGAGGGATCTAGTAATGACTTTGAGTTTGAAACGAATATTTTTGTGTTCGTGATAAGCTCACACGGTAGAGCACGCTCTCACCTGCCAGCGGAGTTGTCGTACCAATAAGTCGCAGGTTCAACCCCACACCGCCGCGAAAAATTTTTTATTCTCTATTGTCTTCTGCACTTTTCTATTCACTTCATATCTTGTTGGTATGTGATTGTATTTTTGACAGGGGATATTTTTTTTTCTGTAAATCTTCTGCCTGTTTGTTCTTGGTTATTTATAATTTACTTATGATATCTTAGGTTATGATTTGATTACATTTGTTTGTACTATTTTTGTTAGATTGCTTGTTTTTTTGTTTCAGCGGTCTCTCATATAACCTCAATTGTGTTGGAAGAGACCTAAAGCAACAAACAACAAACAAAACAAAATGGTGTTAGTGTTATGCCGATCTGCCTACAACTACGAAAATTCCGTAGAACTTTTAATTTTCGGCTCCATTGTGGGTAATGTAAATGGTGCTGCTGGAAGTTCGAAGAAATAAATAGCAATGTGAAATGGAATGTAAGCTTCAATTTAATAAACGGAAACAGTTAAAATGGACGTTTCGGGTTTCCCCTTTATCAATAAAACAGGATGAATGAAACACTACAGACGAATGAGATAATGTGGTAGTGACTCATCTTATAAACGCCACTATTTTATTATCTCATTCGTCTGTAGTATTTCATTCATCCTGTTTTGTTGATAAAGGAGAAACTGGAAACATCCATTTTATCTGTTTTCGTTTATTAAATTGAAGCTTACATTCAATTTCACATTGTTGATTATTTCGACTCCATTCTGAGGACTTTTAAAAGATTTCTAATTCAATAAAACCTCGTGAAAACGAATTTCTGGTGCCAGAGCTAGCCTATACAGGAGTTAAAAGCATAATTTTCACTTATCATGGACAGGTTGGTGAATTTTAAAGGCAGTGATAATGTCTACTGTAATGTCTACCCATGAAAACTACGATTTTTTCATATTTCTGGTAGGCAGAACTGGTTATGTCTGTGTCAACAAGAATGCCAAATGATCATTTTAGCTCACTCAATCCTAAAGATTTTTGCTACTTTTCAAAATTGGAAAAAAATGTATTAATAACGAGCATGTGCATATATATTTTTATTCAACTACCACTACCATTTACATGTAAAAATGAAAAACATTAGCTTTAATACTATGCCTATAATTTGTGTCTCTATGTAATAAATAGGCATGGGGTAAAAGTAACCCAGGTAAACTACGGATATAGTCGGTGTTAGGGATGAGTGAGTTAAAGTTTTTACGACATTGAATGTAAGATTTTACCTATTCTCATATGTTTGGCTATAAGTTCAGTCTCGAGCATCTTGATCACATGGAAATAATTGCCGTTTTAAGGTAGGGGGTTCCTGTTTATGTATTTTTGTGTGTTTGTCATTAAGAGGGGCTTTGCCAACCGTTATGAAATTATGTACTGTAATATAAGCAATTTTTGTGTGGAATACGTAAATATGAGAGCATTTACAAGAGTATGAAATTTGGTACCAAGTACCATCAGATATTGGAATTGTTGTTGATTCCCATGTACTATGACACATTCAGTAAATAAAACATGGCATATTTTAAGTAGCAGTAGGATAGGTCCTTAGCTGTCAAATGACACAATCATTTCCTCTTGCCTGGGTAGGGTCTTATGACCTCCCATGGCGGGCAGGAGGTCGCTTGCTGTGTCTTCTATCCCCTTATATATATATATATATGTTGTCGGAGTTGCTTTCTGTATTTGTTTTGAAAAGGATCGCTCGGTTTTGTCCTGACCCTACCAGAGTCCTTGGCTGAGAGGGAAACAGTCAAATGTGTAGAATTAGTTTTTGGAGATGATATTTTTTCCTTGTTATCATCTCTCTGATATATATTATATTTTTTTGTTGTTTTTTTTTGTTTGAATATATTATTGGTTTGTAAACATTTGAGTGTATTCTTTATAGTGGAACCCTGTGCTTATGTCTGGATAAGACTTTTAGGTGATCTTAAACTAAGTACTTTAATTGTGTACTCTTGGAATCTACATCTGTTTCCTATGTGAACCAATTCCCCTTTGTCTCTTCTTGGGTACTTTAATTGTAATTCTAGAACTTTTTACTATCCCATTTCCTTCTTTTTTACTGGTGCTGACATGACCTTAATGTGTTGCAAACGCCGTAAAATCCTTAAAAACAAACAAAATCAAACTAAGTACATTTATGGTATGCTCTTGGAATCTACATCTGATCCCTGTTTGTTTCATTCCCCTTTGTCTTACTTTTTCTTGGGTGTTTTAATTGTAATTCTAGAAATTTGACAATCCCATTTTTTCTGACTTTTATTTGCGCTGATACCTCAATGTGTTGCAAGCGCCGTAAAACCCTTAAAATCAAAAACAAACATTTCCCAATTATTTATTCGTGTAAATAAGTTGTTACATTTACCAACCATGTTGAAATAATTCTAATTAAATTACAGGTACATTTCACCAAAGGCATTTGGTTACACATTCAATGTTTTTTCATGACATTGTTGCATTAAAGAAAAAATGCTTTAAACACAATTTACTCTAATTAATATTTGCATTTCCAAAATAATTTTTTTTTCTTCAACAGTTTTATTTATTCACATTTGCAAAATAATCATTACGTTTTCATTCACACCTTCTCCAATACATTCACACTTTATATTATTTTGTATCACCGTGGATAAAAAAAAAAGTAACCAAAATTCCACTGAACCTTCATCTGTGTGATTAACTTGACATCATGAATGCAGGGAATTCTTATGGGGTTTTTTCTTTCTTTTAAAAAAAAAAAACCCAACAATATTTTTTTTTTTATTTTTTTTTTTGGGCGGAGGGGGGGGGGGGGGGGGGGGGGGGGGGGTATTATCGCTCCCTCCTCTTCTTGAGACATACATATAATCTAGGGGAGGTACATTATTCTTCTTCCTTTTCTTTTTCCCTATAGTCATTGCCTCTTCCCTGGCCATGTTCAGGAATTTGCTTATATGGTTTGTCCTAGGCCTTGAGTCTTCTCAGTAAAAGGAGAAAGTCCAACGTTTCTAACCGCTTCTCTAACTTTCTAAATTTCGTAGTCATCTCAAACTATGCTCTTTTTGAATCCTCTCCTGCTCTGTTTGAATTTGAATACGCCTTTTCCAGGACATTTTCTTTTTCTCAAAGAGAATGTGTTAAATAGATTTACTTTTCTGTTTGAACTCGCATTCTTTCCTTTTCCTGGCTCTGTTATGCCATGAAACTTCCATATCAAACTATAACGGAGCAATAGGCCATCATCATCATCATCATCATCATCATCATCACCCTTACCATCACTGTCATCATCATCATCATCACCACCACCACCTCAATCATCAACACACACATCTTTACAATTCGTTTCTGTGCCTTCCTCAGTCATCTCACCCCATTCATCAATCCTATTTGTCACCACTATACATACATATTTATATTTCGCTACTTTTCACTCAAGTGAACTGGGTGGGGATCCTGACCTCCCATAGTGGGCAGGGAGGTACATGCTCTGTCTTCTATCCCCCCATACCCATTTCCCAATTGTTTCCTGTCATTGTCTTGGAATGAGATTACTTAGTTTTGTCCTGATCCTTGCCGGAGCTCCTTGGCTGGGAGGGAAACAGTCGAATGTATAGTTATAGTTTTGGGAGATGATATTGTTTTCCTTGTAAATCATCTCTGTTATACATTGTATTATGTTTAGTTTACATATTATATTATATAATTGGTAAACATTTGAGTGTATTCCTCTTAGTTGGGACCTGTGCTTGTGTCTGGATGAGACTTTTAGGTGATCTCAAACTAAGTACATTGGTGGTGTGCTCTTGGAATCTACATCTGATCCCTATTTGTTCCCAGTTCCCCTATGTCTTACTTTTTCTTGGGTGCTTTAATTGTAATTCTATAACTTTTTACTATCCCATTTTCTTCCTTTTTACTGGCGCTGATATAACCTAAATGTGTTGCAAGCGCCGTAAAACCCTTAAAAACAAAAACAAAACTCAAGTGAAAATTTCCAAGATGGTGAATAATACGTGACTCGTCATCTCAATCTGGTACTATGTCTGGATGAAGTGGATTCCAAAGAGAGATTTTGATGTTCATATCATCATATATTACACATTTTGGGGTTTGATTTGGGAGGGGGGGGGGGGGGGGGGGTTGTTTTGTTTGTTTAAAAATTATTTTTTTTCAAATAAATATATTTATTCTAGCCATTAAAAAAAACCCATTAATCCCAACTCTCATATATTTGACTGTAGATTCAATTTCAACATATGGGTGGGGTTCCTGACCTCCCATAGTGGGAAGGGAGGTACTTACTGTGTGTTCTATCCCCTTATATCTGTTTTCCAACATGCTTTCTGTCTTTGTCTTGGAGTGAGATTACTTGGGGGAGGGAAACAAGTCAAATGCATAGTTATTGTTTTGGGAGATGATAGTTTTTTTCCTTGTAAATCATCTCTCTGTTATGTATTATTATTATATTTATTTTGAATGTGTAATGTAAGCATTTGAGTGTATTCCTCTCTGTTGGATTTGTGCTTGTGTTCGGATGAGACTTATAGGTGATCTCAAACTTAGTACATTGGTGGTATGCTCTTGGAATCAACATCTGATCCCTATTTGTTCCCAGTCCCCCTATGTCTTACTTTTTCTTATCCTGACCTCCCATAGTGGGCAGGGAGGTACATGCTGTGTCTTCTATCCCCCCATGCCCATTTTCCAATTGTCTCTTGTCATTGTCTTGGTATGAGATTACTTAGTTTTGTCATGATCCTTGCCGGAGTTGCTGGGCTGGGAGGGAAACAGTCGAATATATAGTTATTCTTTTGGGAGATGATATTTTTTTCCTTGTAAATCATCTCTCTGTTATGCATTGTATTATGTTTAGTTTGCATATTATATTATATGATTGGTTAACATTTGAGTGTATTCCTCTTAGTTGGTACATGTGCTTGTGTCTGGATACGACTTTTAGGTGATCTCAAACGAAGTACTTTGACTGTGTGCTCTTGGAATCTACATCTGTTCCCTATTTGAACCTATTCCCCTTTGTCTTGCCTTTTCTTTTGTGCTTTAACTGTAATTCTAGAACTTTTTACTATCCCGTTTTCTTCCTTTTTACTGGCGCTGATATGACCTTAATGTGTTGCAAGTGCCGTAAAACCCTTAAAAACAAAAAAAAAAACAATCTTACTTTTTCTTGGGTGCTTAAATTGTAATTCTAGAGCTTTTTACTATCCCATTTTCCTCCTGATATAACCTGAATGTGTTGCAAGCACCGTAAAACCCTTAAAAACAAACAAAACAATTTCAACATCTAAACTACCTCAACGTAATACTGTTTTGAGGTGATGGGTCACATAATATACGCCACTGTTCAGAGATTACGATGAGTCTTTAATTACGTTGAATGATATCAAAATTTATTTATGCTTTATTCCAAGATGTGTGGATATTGTATAAATTTAATAATAATAATAGTAATAATAATAATAATAATAATGTACTTTATTCATCCAAAAGGAAATTTTTGTACAGACGTATAAAATGCCGACAATGATACATACATAAACATAATATACGTAAATATAATGTGGTAAAGTAAAATTTGGTAATAGGTAGTATAATAATATTGTAGACTGTAAGAATAATTACATAGTGTAAATTAAGGGACATACAGATTATAAAAGTGTAAAGATATAAATATCTAGAAAAGGTATATTGATGTCAACATATAAGAAAAAAAATAGAATAAAATTATGTTATGTATACTTTTAAGTTGGTTTGTAAATTCTATGGGTTTCATATCGGTGTGTTGATTACATTGTGCATAAAGTATAAATATACATTATGTATACTTTCAGCTTAGTGGGTGGGGTTTCTGACCTCCCATAGTGGGCAGGGAGGCACTTACTGTGTCTTCTATCCCCCTCTATCTGTTTTCCAACATGCTTTCTGTCTTTGTCTTGAAATGAGATTACTTGGTTTTGTTCAGGCCTTAGCCAGATAACCTAGCCAAGAGGGAAACAGTCAAATGTAATAGTTTTGGGAGATGATATTTTTTTCCTTGTAAATCATCTCTCTGTTATGCACTGTATTGTTTTGTTTACATATTATATATTATTTGTAAACATTTGAGTGTATTCCTCTTAGTGGGACCTGTGTTTGTGTCCGGATGAGACTTTAGTTGATCTCAAACTAAGTACAAAGTGTGCTCTTGGAATCTACATCTGTTTCCTATTTGATCAAATTCCCTTTTGTCTTACATTTTCTCGGGTGCTTTAATTGTAATTCTAGACCTTTTTACTATCCCATTTTCTTCCTTTTTACTGGCGCTGATATGACCTCAGTGTGTTGCAAGCGCCGTAAAACCATAAAACTCTCAAAAACAATAAAAAACATACTTTCAGCTTAGCACGATGTTTGTATTTTATTAATTTACAATTGGTATACTTTAAGCTCGGCAAGTGCCTATCTTGCAAGATGTTTATTAAAATTTTTTTTTTTTTTTTTTTACTTACAGACTCTGTGAGTCCTCAAGTCAGTATTGGCATCTAGCATTGTTTGATTGCTTATAATATATATATATATATATATATATATATATAATATATATATTGGGATATTTTATAATATGGGACTAATCATCATACAGAGATACTCGTATAAAAGCCTGTTTTATTTTATTTTATTGATTTTTGTTTGTTTATATTTTTTTTCTCTCTGATTTCTGAATTTCCTATTTTTATAAAATTAATTATTTTATTTATTCATTTATTTTTTTATTTATTTAATTTACGTAACGGTTTTCCCCCAGCTTTCTTTTCTGTAGGCGTATGTAAAATGAATTTGCTTGGTTGGGTCTTCTGACCTCCCATGGAAGGACAGGGAATTTTTAAACTGTGTCAATTTCCCTTTGTTTTACTTTTTCTTGGGTGCTTTGATTGTAAATCTAGAAAATTGTTACTATTCCATTTTCTTCTGTTTACTGGCGCTGAAATGAGCTAAATGTGTTGCAAGCGCCGTAAAACTCTTAAAAACAAACAAATCTTAGTGAGACCCTGTGCTGGTGTCGGGACAAGACTTTTAAGTGATCTCAAATTCAGAACACTGATAGTGTGCTCTTGAAATCTGAAGCATTCTCCTTTGACTAACTTTTTCTTGGGTGCTTTAAAAAAAAAAATTGAACTTTTATACAGCGCAATATCCACTAAACGTGCTCAAAGCGCTTTAATTGTTAATTCCCTACTATTTTACTATTGTAAAATATGTTGCAGTCGCTGTAAAACTTGTAAAAGCAAACAAAGACTTTCCAGTGGTCTCAATCTAAGTACACTGGCATAAGCTCTTTGAATCTACTTCTAACTGTTCCCGATTTGAACCATTCCCATTTGTCTTACTTTTTCTCATATGCTTTTAATTGTAACTCTTAAATATTTTGACTTTTCCATTTTTTCATCCTTTGTTACTGGCGCTGAAATGACCTAAATGAGTTGCAAGCTCTTTAAAACAAACAAACAAACAACACACGCTTAAATGGCTCAAAAAGTATGGCAAGCTCTATATTATAGCATAACTTGTAAAAAAAACTTATGCTAAATTTGTAGTCTTTCACGTTTGTGATAGGCGTGGTTGACTGGCTGGAAATGGTTGCCAGGTTTACTCTTTTCAGTTATTGTTTTTTTGGGTTTGTTTATTTTTTTTCCTTTTTTTTTTTTATTTGTTTGTTTTTTTTTTAGGTTTTTTTGTGTGTTTTTTTTTAATAATAATAATTTTTTTTTTTAAATCTAGATTACTCTTGTCTAAAGACATTCAGAACGTGTATAAGATACAGTGATTTTGTTTAATTATTTTTATAAGAGGAACAAACTTGGAGAACACAACACTATAAGGTTTTGTGTAGTGAGTCGTATATGATATGGATTGGAGAAAACCAAAGTGATTGTAAAATTATATTATAATCATTGCTCATGCTATTATTATTATTATTATTATTATTATTATTATTATTATTATTATTATTATTATCATTATTATTATTATTATTATTATTATTATTATTATTATTATTATTATTATCATTATTATTATGATGATTATTATTATTATTATTATTATTATTATTATTATTATTATTATTATTATTATTATTATTATTATTATTATTATTGTTGTTACTGTTGTTATTCATTGATTGAAATTATTAATTGTAAAATACGTTAATATGCATGAAGGATTACTGCAATAAAGATATAAATTTAATCATTGAGACAAATTATTCGTTTCCTTATACATTTTTGGGCAGGGGTTGGAACATTTTCCTTATGGAAGGATAAGGTAGTCCTGTGGGTTTATATAGATCTACAGCTGGGTGGGGTTCCTACCTCCCATAGCTGTGTGGGGTTCCTGACCTCCCATAGTGGGCAGGGAGGCACTTACTGTGTCTTCTGTGTCCTATATTATGTTTTCCAACATGCTTTCTGTCTTTGTCTTGGAATGAGATCACTTGGTTTTGTCCAGGCCCTGGCCGAGTACCCTGGCTGAGAGGGAAACAGTCAAATGTATGGTTAGTTTTGATAGAGAGATGCTATTTTTTTCCCTTGTAAATCATCTCTCTGTTATGCACTGTATTATGTTTTGTTTGTTGATTAGATATACATATATGATTTGTAAAAATATGAGTGTTTTCCTCTTAGTGGGGACCTGTGCTACAGCGTGAAACTGACAAAAGTAATTGCTTGCTATCCTTGTGAAAGGACGCTAGTCTATCGCAAAGTACTGTCCGCCATATCTAACAAATTCACCTATCCAATCACCCGGGGGGGGGGGGGGGGGTGTCAGAAAAAGAAAATCAGTTTATAGATATTATAAACTCCGAGACCATAGGCCTAATGGGTCTGACGAACTACTTTACTGTATACATAAAATCTGTCTAGTTTGTCTACGTTCATCTCTCTCTTATATATTATTATATTTGTTGTGTTTAATGTATAATGAAATGTAAGTGTTTGAGTGTATTTCTCTTTGGTGGATAGGTGATCCCAGACTAAGTACATTGATGGTATGCTCTTGGAATCTACATCTGATCCCTATTTAATTGTTCCCAGTTCCCCTTTGTCTTCCTTTCTCTTGGGTGCTTTAATTGTAATTCTAGAAATTTTTACTATCCCATTTTCTTCCTTTTTACTGGCGCTGATATAACCTAAATGTGTTGCATTGCAAAGGGATTTTTCGACGCTTGTGGTATATATCATTTAGATAACATCAGTGCCAGGAAAAATGATATGGTCAAAAGATTATAATTGATTTAACAAATAAAGTAGTAGGTACCACAAGCGAAAATTTCAAAATTGAGCTATCATAAAAAGAGTTAAACCACTGTAAAGTGCTTTGAAATTAATGAACAACACAAAAAGAATTATGAAAATCCGTCAACAAATAAATGAAATATGATAAAATGAATTTTATTGAACTTACAATTTTTTCCCACATATTCCGGTTACGCATTTTTTGCCGACTTTATGACGCCATAAACAAAAAAGGTGGTTATATAACATTTAAAATAAACATTTTTTGCATAAACATGCAATCATAAAACAAAATAAAAGCAGATATTAAGATGAAAAAACAATGATACTTAAATGAAACCATCCTCAAATATGACAGAAACAGCATCAAAATATAAAAAAATGGGAAATATAGGCCCAGGGACCCATATTTGGAGCCTCATAGATAAAAAAAATGAACATGTATACTACTCAAACTCAATATCTTTGCAAAAAAGTATATAAATTCTTAGCCTAATTTTTTTTGTTAATGTGGAGAAAATAGTAATTGCTCTATATTGAGCCGAAGGTCACTGCCAAGCTCAAAATTACGGCATGGAAAAAATGGTGTCAATATACTGAAAATACACAAAATCAAAATATTAACAAAAAAATAACTAATAAAGATAGGATGACATACTTAACATCAAATTACTCGTCATTCTTATCTCTATCCAATAGAAGCAAAAGCATCTCAACATATTATCAATGGCATCCAAAAATTTTTAAGGATTTTGGATAGAAATTCAATATTAGGCATAACTAAAAATATTAGATACCTTTAAAAATTCATAGAAAATCGTCAACAAAAGACATACAAACATAACTTATACCAAATGAATTAACTTCTCAAGCTCTTTCAGACAAAGCCATATACAATCAATTTAACATAGAATCTGTCCGGTAAATACCTTGCATCCAGAAACTGATTAAACCACAAAACAATGAATGTAATTGAGAGGAGGGAAAGAAAGAGAAAATAAACCACCTCTGCAGCTCTCAATCTGTTTTTAAAAAATAAAGCAAGCCCCAGGTCAGGTATAGTATGATGCAATAAAAACAAATAAAGCCCAATCAACTTGTTTGATGATAAACTAATAAACGACCCCCCCCCCCCCCCCCCCCCCCCCCCCCCCCCCCCCCCCCCCACACTAGGTCAGGGTTGCCAGATTATTTTTCAACAAAATGCCAGGGGAAGACTCAAAAAATGCCAAAACACTCCAAAAAAAAAAAATGCCAAAGTCTGTTGACTCCCACCCCCACTAAGAAAACTAGTCACTTTTGATAGACAATTTACTATCATATCCTGGTGGCTTGCATGTTTTCTTTTCTTTTCTTTTTTTTGAATTATACTAAATTTCCTGTTGGGGTATTTTTTACCTACTGACTACTAAGTGGAGTGCTAAACCACTACACAACGGTTGAGAAAAGGTGTTATTTGAAGTATAATATACAAGAAAAGAAAATGCCAAATGCCAAATGATTTTTCTAATGCCAAACGGTTTTCAAAAATGCCAGATTTTTGGAATCTGGCATTTAAAATGCCAAACTGGCAACCCTGGACTAGGTTCTTTTCACCAGCGGGTTTATTTTTTTCATTGTGCCGTGAAAATTCATCCGATTTGGTTGTATTTGATATCAAAATAAAGCTGGAACATTAAGCTCTCTGCTTATTTAAACAGACGTGAGCGGACATCGCTAAAAGTATTAAAAAATGTTAAAAATAGCACGACAATGTGCTTTCCTCGCCACTCGCTCCGCCATTTTGAATCTGATATCGGGGCAGGAAGTGTCAAAAGTAGTGTTGGGCGTTGGGTTATTTGATCGCTTTTACTCGATCGACGACCGAGCGCCAAGCCACGAGTCAGTGCTCGATCTCAATGCCGGAAGAGCGAGTTAGTAAAACGATCACTCGATCGTAAAACGATCAGGCGGGTTGTGAGCTTGAGACGATCTTGACACGTGAGACGAGCTTGAGACGATCAGGATTCGAGCGAGCGGAGGGGTAACGAGTGTTTCGAATCATTTCAAATTCAAACGATCACAGTTTGCCATCCGATACCAATCGCCAATGTTTGCACACGGTAGTCTGTGGTTCTTCCACAGCCCTCACTCCTTGTCAGATGTTAGTGTGTCTGGGTGGCAGTGGCAGGGAAATTCGTATAGGTGTATCACGCGTGTGTGACAAGACTTCATTAAACCTACTAAAGTTTGACTATCACACACACACACATACACACACACACACACACACACACACACACTAAGGCTATTTCTATGACACACACGCATCCCTCTATCAATGAACACTCCTACAGTAGTGCGGCTATGTGGTCTAGTCATGACGTAACTATAGGTAGTACTCTAGTCGACCATGGGTCTCGTGCATTATAATGGTCTAGTGGTATGACACCCGCTTTGGGATCGGAAAGTCCTGGTTCAAGCCTCGCGCTCGGTGCATAGTTGAGTCTTTGGACAAGGCTCTTTACTCACATTCTCTCACCGTACTCAGGTGTAAA
Organism: Berghia stephanieae; assembly: GCF_034508935.2. NCBI lineage: Eukaryota > Metazoa > Mollusca > Gastropoda > Nudibranchia > Aeolidiidae > Berghia > Berghia stephanieae. Next base: position 19,440,710 of record NC_088370.1, on the reverse strand, counting down.
ATGAGTACCTGGCCGTTAACAGCGTTGTCTTTGTCTGAAAAATTGTAATATCGCCTAACAGGCGGCATGTCCCGTCCTTCATATTAAATGTTGCTGTTGACCGGGGACCCCTTTACAAAGCGCTTTGATCACATTTAGTGGATATTGTAAAGCTCAATTTTTTAAAGTAAAACATTAGCTTTGAATATGGAATGTTTCAATTTTAGATGCCTGTGTATTCTTTGTTAGTTCCCATCATCATCATCATCATCATCATCATCATCATCATCATCATCATCATCATCATCATCATCATCATCATCAGGGGCAGCGGTACGGTCTTTGGTTGGCACCCGAAAGGTACCGAGTTCGATCACCCGCCGCTGAGTGGTCTTGAGCAAGTCACCTTGCCCTAACTAAATTTGCGGCGCTGCACTGCGGCTATCGCTTGGGTTATTCCAGTCTTCCCTTAGAATAGACCCGAAAGACGAATCTCCCCTATGGGATGAATAAAGGGAATTATGTTTAATTTATTTATCATCACCATCATATCAGCGGGATCATCATCATCACCACCACCACCCTAATAATAATGGATAAAATAAATATCAACACATTTCAATGTAATAATCAATCTAAAATCAATCAGTGCTCCTAAAAGACCCTTTGATTTCTTTGTCTAATTCGTTCCATACTTTTGGAGTCCCGACAAAGAAAGATTTTCAGCTAACTATAGTTTATATATGGGAATATTAATCAGTCGTTTATATTGGAATCGGAGTTGTCTAGCAGGTGTATTAGTTCAAAACGCATTTCCAAGGATTTACCATGCTCAATGAACTTCACAATATTTAATTTAATTTATTCCTCCGGCACGCCATATCGACCATACATCCATTTCGTACAGTAGGTACCGATCGCTGTTTGGAGTCTTTTTGTATTAAAGCTCTTTACAATACCCGTCATTGCTTATAAGATAAGAATACATTCACACCTGAGTCAAGTGCCTGACACACGGACTTAACGTCTGGATCACAATTTTTAACAATCACTGTCACTCATCCGGCCATTGACAAGGCTTGATTTTGTGACAAGAGACACCGTACCACTGAGCGACCGAACAAATAATCACCATCTGCGCCATCGTCATCATCATCATCATTATCATCATCCTCATCACAGCCGTAACAGCCAGCAAAACCACAATCATCATCTTCGGGTCCGGTCTATCCGTGTGGGGGGTGGGGGTGGAACCTGCTAAAGTATTTCATTTTTTAAACAGAAACACGAGAATCATCATCATCATCATCATCATCGTCATCCATTGTCGTCGGCATCGTTATCATCGTGTCCGGGCAATCCGTGGGTGTCTGGGTGTGGAACCTGCTAAATATTATTATTATCTACCTACCTAATAAAAACACACCATCCTTGTTCATTTATTTTTCAAATAATGAAATGAAAGGCACGACCTTTCCCGCACACACAAGAGGCGATGACGACCAGTGACAAATTATGGGAGGTGGGGGCGGCCGACAACTTTTGGCGCGACATATGTTAAGGTGACAGCGGGATGATGGTGGTGGGAGGGGGGGGGGGGTCTCAACCCTTCACTATCAACAACTGTTTGATGGCGTGTGTGTGTGTGTGTGTGTGTGTGTGTGTGTGTGTGTGTGTGTGTGTATGTGTGTGTGATGCGACGAACGATCATAATCAAGGCTGCCAGACAGCCAGATTTCTTCTTGCCCAAGTAGTCAAATAGACCCCAAATAGCCAAACACCACAAGCATTCTGACTCCCTTGAAAAACTCATTTGTTTTGATTAACAAAACAATCGACTACAGTTGGATAAACTTATCTTTTCATTTTTTTTAAATAAAAGATTTTTTTAAAAATGAATAATAATAGAAAAGCGTTTCTTAGTAACCAAATTTGAACTTGGCCATCTGGCAGCCCCCATCATAACCAGCTGCAGTCAAGCCAGCCACAGACATAAGAGAGGGAGGGGTATGTGAAGTTTCCTGTGGCAAACGAGTTACTCGTGTTTTGTTTTTTTTCAAACGAATCACTGCTCGATGACGTCACTGACTCGAAACCCGCCCGAAACCGACTCGATTTTAGAGGACTCGATCGAAAACCCGCTCGATTTGATCGTTTCAAACTCGACCCAGCACTAGTCAAAAGAAAGAGGAAGTTTTGCCCTTTCTAATGATACTATTCTTAGCATCATACGCCAATTCTCCGCGGCACAACCTTGATTTTCAACCAACATAAGTGCCTGCTCCACTCACTTTTCTGAATTAAAAATTCACCCCATACACCGGAGCATACTCAATGTCTCAATCGTTTCTATGTTATATGTTTGTGATGAGAATATTGGCTATTAAGCTTAACTGCTGGTCAAAATTACTTCGCGATAGTGGTGAACGAATCGGCGGTCTCAAGAAGTGGGTGAGAGAGGGATCTAGAAATGACTTTGGGTTTGAAACGAATATTTTTGTGTTCGTGGATAGCTCACACGGTAGAGCCACGCTCTCACCTGCCAGGCGGAGTTGTCGTACCAATAAGGTCGCAGGTTCAAACCCCACCACCAAACCCCACCACCGCCGCGAAAAAAAATTTTTTATTCTCTATTGTCTTCTAGCACTTTTCTACTCACTTCATATCTTGTTGTTAACCTTGATTTTCACAACGTGAATGAAAAGAGAAAATCGCGACCTCGAAATTTTCTCGCGATCCGCTAGGCAAAATTATCTAAAACCGGGTCTCGTTCGCGATTGATTATGAAACTCTTTTTAATCGCAAAAGTATGTTTTAAGATGCATTACAAAGATCAGAAGTTGATCTTTAAAATAAAACAAATTGTATTTTGTTTCGAGCATTAGAAGTTGAGATATTGTGAGGTAAAGTGGAGAGTTTTTCACGATCAACGCCATCGATAACAACTTTCCACCGATTCACGGCGCTCGCCTGTGGTACCTAAAAGTAGGCAAATTAATGCAACCTGTCCAACAGAGAGTAAAAGTCGATAGCAATGCTCAGACCTGTCAACCCTTCATATTCCAAAAGTGGAATCAGAACGTCAGAAAATAGGAATTTGAGACCAAAAAAATAGGAATCTTTTAACAATGGATAATTCTGTATCAAAATCGACACCAACTTTGTCACCAAACACATACAGACAATATTCCGGCACTGCTGGCAAAACTACACATCCCATGTATTAGGTAATGGGATGGGGAAAGGGGGGAAGGGGGTGCAATTCATTTTCCTATTAGCTCAGTTTTAACAATCATTAAATAGAAAATCTTGCAAGCGCCATAAAACCCTTAAATACATAAAAACAAAACTGGGTACAAAGGGGGGGGGGGGGGGGGGAGAGAGAGAGAGGTTGTTCAGAAAAAGAAAATCAGTTGATAGATATAAATTCCAGCACCATAGGTCCAATGGATCCGACGAACTACTTTACTACATAAAATCTGTCTTGTTTGTCTCCCGTCCTGCCTCTAGTCCACTCCTTACCAAATGAATACTTTACAGTAGTGTTGGGTTATTTGATCGCTTTTACTCGATCGACGATCGAGCGCCAAGCCACGAGTCAGTGCTCGATCTCAATGCCGGAAGAGCGAGTTAGTAAAACGATTACTCGATCGTAAAACGATCAGGCGGGTTGTGAGCTTGAGACGATCTTGACACGTGAGACGAGCTTGAGACGATCAGGATTCGAGCGAGCGGAGGGGTAACGAGTGTTTCGAATCATTTCAAATTCAAACGATCACAGTTTGCCATCCGATACCAATCGCCAATGTTTGCACACGGTAGTCTGTGGTTCTTCCACAGCCCTCACTCCTTGTCAGATGTTAGTGTGTCTGGGTGGCAGTGGCAGGGAAATTCGTATAGGTGTATCACGCGTGTGTGACAAGACTTCATTAAACCTACTAAAGTTTGACTATCACACACACACACACACATACACACACACACACACACACACACACACACTAAGGCTATTTCTATGACACACACGCATCCCTCTATCAATGAACACTCCTACAGTAGTGCGGCTATGTGGTCTAGTCATGACGTAACTATAGGTAGTACTCTAGTCGACCATGGGTCTCGTGCATTATAATGGTCTAGTGGTATGACACCCGCTTTGGGATCGGAAAGTCCTGGGTTCGAGCCTCGCGCTCGGTGCATAGTTGAGTCTTTGGACAAGGCTTTTTACTCACATTCTCTCACCGTACTCAGGTGTAAAATGAGTACCTGGCCGTTAACAGCGTTGTCTTTGTCTGAAAAATTGTAATATCGCCTAACAGGCGGCATGTCCCGTCCTACATATCAAATGTTGCTGTTGACCGGGGACCCCTTTACAAAGCGCTTTGATCACATTTAGTGGATATTGTAAAGCTCAATTTTTTAAAGTAAAACATTAGCTTTGAATATGGAATGTTTCAATTTTAGATGCCTGTGTATTCTTTGTTAGTTCCCATCATCATCATCATCATCATCATCATCATCATCATCATCATCATCATCATCATCAGGGGCAGCGGTACGGTCTTTGGTTGGCACCCGAAAGGTACCGAGTTCGATCACCCGCCGCTGAGTGGTCTTGAGCAAGTCACCTTGCCCTAACTAAATTTGCGGCGCTGCACTGCGGCTATCGCTTGGGTTATTCCAGTCTTCCCTTAGAATAGACCCAAAAGACGAATCTCCCCTATGGGATGAATAAAGGGAATTATGTTTAATTTATTTATCATCACCATCATATCAGCGGGATCATCATCATCACCACCACCCTAATAATAATGGATAAAATAAATATCAACACATTTCAATGTAATAATCAATCTAAAATCAATCAGTGCTCCTAAAAGACCCTTTGATTTCTTTGTCTAATTCGTTCCATACTTTTGGAGTCCCGACAAAGAAAGATTTTCAGCTAACTATAGTTTATATATGGGAATATTAATCAGTCGTTTATATTGGAATCGGAGTTGTCTAGCAGGTGTATTAGTTCAAAGCGCATTTCCAAGGATTTACCATGCTCAATGAACTTCACAATATTTTATTTAATTTATTCCTCCGGCACGCCATATCGACCATACATCCATTTCGTACAGTAGGTACCGATCGCTGTTTGGAGTCTTTTTGTATTAAAGCTCTTTACAATACCCGTCATTGCTTATAAGATAAGAATACATTCACACCTGAGTCAAGTGCCTGACACACGGACTTAACGTCTGGATCACAATTTTCAACAATCACTGTCACTCATCCGGCCATTGATAAGGCTTGATTTTGTGACAAGAGACACCGTACCACTGAGCGACCGAACAAATAATCACCATCTGCGCCATCGTCATCATCATCATCATCATTATCATCATCCTCATCACAGCCGTAACAGCCAGCAAAACCACAATCATCATCTTCGGGTCCGGTCTATCCGTGTGGGGGGTGGGGTGGAACCTGCTAAAGTATTTCATTTTTTAAACAGAAACACGATAATCATCATCATCATCATCATCGTCATCCATTGTCGTCGGCATCGTTATCATCGTGTCCGGGCAATCCGTGTGTGTCTGGGTGTGGAACCTGCTAAATATTATTATTATCTACCTACCTAATAAAAACACACCATTCTTGTTCATTTATTTTTCAAATAATGAAATGAAAGGCACGACCTTTCCCGCACACACAAGAGGCGATGACGACCAGTGACAAATTATGGGAGGTGGGGGCGGCCGACAACTTTTGGCGCGACATAAATATGAAATGTTAAGGTGACAGCGGGATGATGGTGGTGGGAGGGGGGGGGGGGGGGGGTCTCAACCCTTCACCATCAACAACTGTTTGATGGCGTGTGTGTGTGTGTGTGTGTGTGTGTGTGTGTGTGTGTGTGTGTGTGTGTGATGCGACGAACGATCATAATCAAGGCTGCCAGACAGCCAGATTTCTTCTTGCCCAAGTAGTCAAATAGACCCCAAATAGCCAAACACCACAAGCATTCTGACTCCCTTGAAAAACTCATTTGTTTTGATTAACAAAACAATCGACTACAGTTGGATAAACTTATCTTTTCATTTTTTTAAAATAAAATATTTTTTTTAAAATGAATAATAATAGAAAAGCGTTTCTTAGTAACCAATTTTGAACTTGGCCATCTGGCAGCCCCCATCATAACCAGCTGCAGTCAAGCCAGCCACAGACATAAGAGAGGGAGGGGTATGTGAAGTTTCCTGTGGCAAACGAGTTGCTCGTGTTTTTTTTTTTTCAAACGAATCACTGCTCGATGACGTCACTGACTCGAAACCCGCCCGAAACCGACTCGATTTTAGAGGACTCGATCGAAAACCCGCTCGATTTGATCGTTTCAAACTCGACCCAGCACTACTTTACAGTGGTGCGGGGCGGTCCTTGGCAAGCTTAAGGACCACGGTCCTACGGTCCTGGGGAAATGAAGACCGCAAGGACCGGTCCTAGGACCGGCGGTCCTTTTCGACATTGAACATTCCTGAGAGACCGTTTTGACCTTTGGGACCATGGGATCGTTCATTCTTGAACCGTTAAAGACCGCTACACGATGAAAACCGTGGTCTACAGGAGTAAAACACACGGAGTAGTCACACTCATTTCAAATTGTAACCTAATTAGAGAAGAGGGGTGATGCCTTCTTTATTTGATCACAGTACTTCATTGTTACTTCGATAATTTAGCGTGAATAAAATTTGAAATTTATCCCCATTAACGGAGATAATGGAATCACCCAAGGCGTTGATCGAGTTGTTCGTGGCGTTTATACACACACGCAACTCCTACCCCCCCCCCCCCCCACACACACACAATGAGAGGGCAGCGAGCATTGAAGAGTAAGAGAGAGACGTGAAGTTATAATAAGAGGGGGTGGATGCGGTAATAAGTAATAAGTAATAAGTGGGGTCGATGGTGACTTTTCGCCAGATCTAACAAACCCAGCTACCCATTCACTGCTGAGTAGACAGGGATTAAAGAAAAAACTCGACTGCACCCTGGATCGATCTCTGGCCCTGTGCGTATAAAGAGAGTGCTCTATCAACTGAGCTATCGGGGTCCCCAAATATTCTATTGGACCTTTTAAAAATACAGACGTTATAACTGGTTTTTTTGGAAGGAAGAAACTAATGAAACTCATATTATTTGATTAGTTAAAACACCAAACGAAATTTTAATATTATTGTATTATTTTAAATGACAACAATGCGATAGAAAGGAGTGGCGACAAGAGATGGACAAAAGAAAACAAAAAATCAGACTTGCAACTTGCTAGGTTTGAGACACACACACACACACACACACACACACACATCTTTAGTAGTCACATACATTTCAAACAATAACCCATTAGAGAAGAGGGGTCATGCCTTCATCATAGATCATTGTCATTGCGATCATTATGGTGTAGTAAATTTTGAAATTTACCCCGTATAATGGAATCGTCCAAGGCGTGCGCCTCCTGTTCCCCCATCTCACACACGAAAGGGCGGTTTGCGGAGTGGAGGGAGGTGGTCGTCTGCCTCTATGGTCGTCTGTGTCGTTTAGTGTATGGCAAAGGGGGGTGGGTGCGATTAATTAAGTGGGATGGGTGGTGATTGGTGGAAGATAGGCAAAGGACCGAGGCAACGAATCGCTGGGGAAGTAGTATGGCGCCAGACCGTTGAAAGGTGATAAGAAGTGAGGACCGCCGGCGGTCTTCCTCTTTGGGACCGGACCACGGTTCACAGCTAAAAGACCGTGGGACCGGTCCTCGGTCCGGTCCTCAGCGACTTTATAGGCTTGCCTGACTGACAATGGTTGTCCCAATGGACTGTTTGGTTGTGATTGTGAAAGGCCGGGCGGGCCGTAGAGTGGGTGACTTGTCAATCGTATCTTTTCAGGATCATTTCAAATAGTCAATCGGTTATTGGCAGACGTTAAATTATGTGATCCCCCCTATACACACAAACACACACACACACATCTTGTTCTTTCTCATTCTCATACTCTATCGCTCCCCTTCTCATCATCATCATCGTCATCGTCATCACCAACACCCCCCCCCTGGCCTCTCCTCTCTGTCTCTCTCTCTCTCTCTCTCTCTCTCTCTCTCTCTCTCTCTCTCTCTCTCTCTCTCTCTCTCTCTCTCTCTCTCTCTCTCTCTCTCTCCCTCTCCTCTCCTCCCTCTCTCTCTCCTCCCCTCTCTTTCGTCTCCCTCTCTCTCCTCCTCTCTCTCTCTCTCTCTCTCTCTCTCTCTCTCTCTCTCTCTCTCCCTATATCTCTGTCTACTCTCTGAACGCACATATGTGTCAAATAGTTTACCATTATTACTTTATTGTAAACCTACAAGTGAATCCCTTTACTCTTCGTGTTTGGTGCCGCTGGAGAGAAACTTTCCAAACTAAGCACAAACGGACACATAGCATTATGCATAACTGCCAACCCTTCCGCTTTTTGGCGGAATCATTCCTATTTTCACCCTGTTCCTTTTCCACTATTCCAACATTGTCTCTAAAATTCAGATTTTCAAAAATGATGGTAATGGTAAGAAGAAAAAAAATGAAGAGAGAAGGGGGGGGGGGGGGGGGGGTAAAAGGTGGATTTTCTATTTAATGATTGTTAAAACTGAGCTAATAGGAAAATGAATTGCACCCCCTTCCCCCCTTTCCCCATTCCATTACCTAATACATGTGATGTGTAGTTTTGCCAGCAGTGCCGGAATATTGTCTGTATGTGTTTGGTGACAAAGTTGGTGTCGATTTTGATACAGAATTATCCATTGTTAAAAGATTCCTATTTTTTTGGTCTCAAATTCCTATTTTCTGACGTTCTGATTCCACTTTTGGAATATGAAGGGTTGACAGGTCTGAGCATTGCTATCGACTTTTACTCTCTGTTGGACAGGTTGCATTAATTTGCCTACTTTATTTGTTAAATCAATTATAATCTTTTGACCATATCATTTTTCCTGGCACTGATGTTATCTAAATGATATATACCACAAGCGTCGAAAAATCCCTTTAACAAATAAATTATTTAATAAATGAAAAAAAAAATGGATCAGCAAGCTATAATCTTTATTTAACCCACTCAACCCTAACACCGACTATATCCGTAGTTTACCCTGGGTTACTTTTACCCCATGCCTATTTATTTTATATTTTTGAGACAAATTTATAGGCGTAGAATCAAAGCTAATGTTTTTAGATTTTACTTGTTAATGGTAGTTGAATAAAACTATCTATACATATGCTCATTTTTGATACATTTTTTTTCGAATTTTGAAAAGTAGCAAAAATCTCTAGGATTGAGTGAGTTAACGCTAAAGTGGATGTATAAATAAGTAAATTTTAAAAAAAGTTAATTTTTTTTTCAAATTGAGATTTTATATAGCGCAATATCCACTAAATGTGCTCAAAGCGCTTTACAATTGGTCCCTGGTCAACAGCGACATTTAACATGTAGGACGGGACATGACACCTGTTAGGCGATATTACCATTTTTTCGGACAGAGACAACAGGCAGGTACTCATTTTACACCCGACTACGGTGAGAGGATGTGAGTAAAGAGCCTTCTCCAAGGACTAAAATGCGCCGAGCGAGGCTCGAACCCAGGACCTTCCGATCCGAAAGCGAGTCATACCACTAGACCACATAGCCGCATTATTATTACTATTATATAATTAATCGATAAAAAAAATGAAGGCAACTAAATAAATAGCTAAATTGATAAATGTATAAATAAAGACTCTCTAACTAATTAAATAATATAATAATATATCAAAACATAAATAAATAAATAGATAGATAAATAAATAAATAAATAAATAAATAAATAAATAAATAGATAGATAAATAAATAAATAAATTTACTTTATTGATTGATAAAAGCAAAATAAGTAAATAAAATAATGAATAATTAAATAAATAAATAAATATAGATAATAGATAAATAGATAAATAAAAAGTAAAATAAATAAAGATATAATTAAATAAATTAATTGATTAATTCAAACCAGAGTAACGCTATTATTGTTTCGTTCAACAAGAGAGAATCCATCTTTTGCCAGTTCAGTCTACTTATCTTAGCAACCAACCAAGCTTGGGTCTCTCCAAAACATTGACCGCCATTTTACGGAATTTCTTAGCTTTTGTAGTGGAAAGCTGGGCCAAAAAAGTCTTCCAAGTGGGATGGTGGTGTAAAATATTTATTTGAGGACATCGTTTTTGACAACTTTAAAAAAATGGTAAGACTTAGATTGTCTAAAACTTGCTTATGTTATCATTTTGTAATTTATATCAGATCTCCTCAACCGTTTAGACCAAAAATTGAATCATATCACCTATTATCGAGTGTTGGTTCAGGACTCCTCAAATGAAACTTGCAAGGAAGTGGAGAAAGAGGTTTTATCATGACTAAACACTTTATTACATTTCTAGACGTATTGTTGAGATAGTAATAGGGATTAATCAATTTATCCAGAGCCAGAACGCGAATCCAGATCTCGGAGACTCAATCTAAAAGACTCGGACTCCGACTCAAACTCAAACTACTAGAGAGCTGAGCCGGTGTTACCAATACTTAGCTTCTATAACCAGGACAAATCATTCGTTTGGACAGAAAAATAAATAAAAACTTACCGCTTACCGTCAAAAGCAGTTTAGATTTGAAGATGCATTTGTTTTCTATCAAAAAACATTCGGTAATGGACAATCCTTGATGAATTCCAAAAGTTGTGTTGAAATTATATCCTAATTGTTTTCATGATTAATTCCTCGCGAAATCTTGTGGGCCCCGTTTCTGTTATCAAGGTTCCGCCTAGCCAGGCAGGGTTGCCAGATCATTTTTGAGTAAGAGTAGCTACTTTGGTAAAAAATTCAAATTGGATTGAGCTCAATGAAACCTATATCATTTTAAAGTGCTTTTCAACACGATTCTAATGATACGAAAATTGTGAAAATCAGATAAGCAGGTAAAAAGTTATGTTAGTTTAAAGGCTGAAAAATGGTCTTCTATTTGCCTTTGTTATTTACTGACGGACTTTGTGACCTGAAAATTGTTGCATTTCCGGTAGTAATCACCATTTGGATTTCAAAACCGGTCTAAAATGGCCGCTAAGATTTGAGTAAGGATTTTACTGGAACGAATTTCATGGATGCGGTATACAACTTTGCCCTGAATTTAATTTTATAAAAAAGTTAAGATGTTAAATAAACGTGCCAGCATGAAATTTTGATTTACCAAGTTCTAATCTTTTAATTATCCAAAGCTAAATTATACCCTATTTTATCCATAATCAAAAGTTATACTAAATTGTCATTGATTTTAAAATAAACTACACCAAACGATAGAGTAATTTCTCCTGAAGAAAATAAGACATCAATCATTACAATCCATCCATAAACAAAAAATCTATGGGACTTTTTCTGAGACCCATCACTCAAAAGTCCAAAAAATCGGGTCACAGCCACTAGGCCATTTATCGGCTCCCTGCTGGAGGGCCAAATGGACGTTTACCAAAGTACCTAGTAAGAGACCAAACTAGCTATAGCAAGAAGCCAGATTCCTCGGCAGGAGCCCAAATACCACCAAACCCACCTTAGCCTCGCGAAAACTCTTTAGATTTGTTAAACAATTTAGATAGGATAAGGAAAATTCGTATATATAGAAGCATTAGCAAATGCAATCTGTGGCGTTAGCACGTGTTGCATTTAGATATTTAGATTGCCAAATAAAATAAGTTTTACCGGTACCAGAGTAAAACGATATAACGGGGAAAGTCAGAGGAAGCCAAAAAGTTGGTTACAGGAGGCCAAGTGGCCAAACCAAATTTTGGGAGGCCAAATGGCTTGGGAAAAGGCCAAATTTCTCAAATTTGGCCACCAGGAGGCCAAACTAGCAACCCTGGCCCCAGGTTTTTAAAAAAGTTTATTGGGAAAAAGATACGGAACAAAGTGTCCATAGATAGGTATGCAATTTGGTGCATTAGTGCAGTAAAAAGGCCTTTTTTTCTTTTATTCAATAAACTTGACTGATGGTGGACCCTAGGCCTCTCTACAAGTCCAAGAAATAATACTCACTTTTTCTCTACTCCAACGAAAATATCTACCCCCTACCGGTCTAATTATTTGTAGCAGACGACAAATTTCTCAAAACGGTCACGTGACACTGTAAAAACAACACAGGAAGTCCATGAAAGCTTATTTACGGCATTTCCTTTGAACCGTGTAAACAACAAAATTTCGTTTTCATTCGACTCAACGGGTCAGATTGGCCGGTATTTTTTAACGAACTAAAGTTCTGAAAAATCAAAATGTTTCTTAGAAAGTTGAAAGATGCTAGTTTTTGAAACAGAGGTAGGTTTAAAAAAAAAATCTTTATATTTTACGTGAATGCATGCTCAAGGCGAGTTGGACGTGCAGCGGAGGTTGGTAGGCCAAAGGCCCACCTCTCTACTGTAACAAATTCAAATATTTATGATACGATTGTCCGGCAACATTGTTATCCCTTGATCATATGTAGAAACTAGATTCCGCTTTAGACAATGGCCAATTTATTTTGTAGGTCTAGGCTTTATCGATAATGTTATTTTCCATTACACTACAGTTTGCTATTTTTCTGGAAATAGCCTAGCCTGTTATTCACAGTTTCACAGTCAGTATGGAACTCTACAACAAGTAGAGAGCTTTACACACAGTCAACTTAACCCAAAGGAATTTTAGTACATAATTCCTGTGTAAGAGATGACACACGACTTTTCTTCAATGCATAAGCGTAAGAGATGTGTATATTAATATATTAACAAAAAAATGTTTGTTCAAAACAAATTAATGGAATAATTCCCTTCACGACCAACAAAGCTGCCATTTGGTTCATTGTTTGGCACTTATATTTTCACAATGTACACAAAGCCATTAAGCAACATTATCACGACCTTCTGCCTCAGTCATCCTATATATGCAGATTTTACCCAGCTATACACTCCCATTTCATCAAAAAACATAGAAGAAACAAAAGAGCGACTCGCAGCATGTCTTGATAACATTAAAGCATGGATGACAAACAACAAGCTTAATTAACTTCAATGAGGACAAAACTGAGCTAGTATTAAAAAAGACAGAAAAGGATATACTCATTGACCAAATGTCCTTCGGTGAATCTGTTATTAAAAATTCCAATGTCGTTCAAAACCTTGGTTTCTATTATGACACTCACCTAGACATGCGCGCACACATAACAAATGGTTAAATTTATGGGAAAGATTAAAAGCTGGATGGAGAAAGAGAGAGAGAGAGAGAGAGAGAGAGAGAGAGAGAGAGAGAGAGAGAGAGAGAGAGAGAGAGAGAGAGAGAGAGTTAAACAAATTGAACTGCATACACTGCTAATATTACAATCTAATAGTTTCTGCTCATCTTTAAATGAAAAAGTTTGTTATGACTGATAACTGATTATAAAAAAAAAAGACATTTAAAAATTGGAATAGAGGTAGGAAGTTAACTCACTCAACCCTAACACAGACTATATCCTTAGATTACACAGGTTTCTTTTATCCCATGCCTATATATTTATTACACATGTTTTCTGAAACAAATTATAGGCGTAGTATCATAGCTAATGTTTTTTTTAGTTTTTACATGTCAATGGTAGTTGAAGAAAACTAACTATGCACATGTTCATTTTTAATCCATTTTTTCCAATTGTGAAAAGTAGCAAAAATCTCTGGAATTGAGTGAGTTAATGGAACAATTGCCAGTTTGTTCATACAAAGCGATGTTCCTGGCACGCATGCAACCTGATTCTGTAAAGACTTCTCTTTTGTTGATTCACAGGCGATGGCACGTCGTACAGACCGGCAGGACCAGGCCGTGTATCAACGACAGTTGGAGAAGATGAGGGAGAAGGAGGAACACCTGGTCAATGTCCTCCAGCAGAAGAAAATGGCTGAGATCCACGAGGAAAATATAAGAAGAGAAGAAATGGTGGGTGACTTTACTTAACATTTAAAAAATAATTATAATTTGTTCCATTTCTTTTTAGTATTTCAATTAAATTTTTGGAGGTCTCAATAGTGCAGTTGGTAGAGCAGTCGCTTAACACTCAAAGGGAACAGAATGAATCCCTGTTGAAATTGTATTATGACTCAATGTCCACACTAGCTGCGGTTTGGCAGTTGGGTCTGTCAGAACTGGTGGAAAGCACTGACATGGCGGTTTTTTGCAAAAAAAAAAAATCCCAAATTTTGCAAGCTAAAATCAGCAAAATTTGAATTAAATTTGCAAAAATTTACGATTAACTTTCCTCAAAACCCATAATTAGTTCATGACAGAGAAAGGTATTTGTTTTTAAGGGTTACACGGCGCTTGCAAACAAATGTAAGGTCATATCAGCACTAGTAAAAAGGAAGAACATGAGAAAATTATCTTTCACGCTCTAAACAAGCTATCAATTTAAAAGAAAAAAAAATTGTCTTTTCAAAAAAATGTTTTTTATTTTTCTATTTTTTAGGATGGGTAATCAAACACATCTGGTCGATTTTCATTCATGTTGAACTCAAGAGCGTTGATTTTGATTACTGATATCAATAAAGATGATGATAAAGAAGAGGTTTGCTCTCTATTCTAATTCTCATGACAGATTATTATTGTTGTGTTGTGTAGTTAAATCTCTCTCCCTCTCTCTCTCTCTCTCTCTCTCTCTCTCTTCATCTTAACTCTCTCTCTCTCTCTCCCCTCTCTCTCTCTCTCTCTCTCTCTCTCTCTCTCTCTCTCCTTTCTCTTCTTCTTCTTCTTCTTCTCTCTTCTTCTTCTTCTTCTTCTTCTTCTTCTTCTTCTTCTTCTTCTTCTTCTTCTTCTTCTTCTTCTTCTTCTTCTTCTTCTTCTTCTTCTTCTTCTTCTTCTTCTTCTTCTTTTCTTCTTCTTTCTTCTTCTTCTTCTTCTTTCTTCTTCTTCTTCTTCTTCCTCTTCTTCTTCTTCTTCTTCTTCTTCTTCTTCTTCTTCTTCTTCTTCTTCTTCTTCTTCTTCTTCTTCTTCTTCTTCTTCTTCTCTTACCGCCCCTCCATCTCTACCTCCCTCTACTTTTGTGCTTCAAATTTTCTTTAATTTTGTATTTTGATTTCTTTTCCAGGTGAACCAAAAGCGAACAATCCGTGAACATGAAGTCATGAAGAGAGAACAGAATATGATGGACTCAATAGTAAAGGTAATTCTATTACCATGTAATATTCAGTCAATATTCTTGAGTTGTCAACGATAGAGATTTAAAAGGGAACTTGTCTCTTAGTTGTTATTCAAATAAAAGATAAATTGGTGAGAATTGACAAAAATTCGCTTTATTCCTTCCAAGGGGAAATTTTTCTTTAGGATCAACTCTGGAAAAACACAGGCATCAGCCTTAGTGCAGTGCCGGAAAGAGAGCTTGAGCAAGATGTCTTGCTCAAGACCACACAACATGGTTGGGAGTTGAACTCAGTACCTTCTGGGTATGAAGTCAAGACAATTCTTCTGTACCAAGTTACAAGCTCATGATTCCATGTCCTTGAAATGTATTTTTAGCAATACCACCTTTATTAAATCTAGCCCATTTGTAGCTGGTTCTGTTATATCTGGTGGAAAGTACTTTATGATATATTAGCATCCTATCCAAAGGGTAGCAGGCAATTGCTATTGTCCGTTTCACGCTGTAGAAACCCGGATAAACTCTGACTCCATGGGCCTAATGGCTCTGAAGAGAGGACCTACTTTTCTTTCATTTCTTGAGGATCAATCATTTTTTTTGCTTTAAATCAATTTTCAGGCAGAAAGAAATAGAATTTTGAAAGAAGAGCAGATGCGGCAAGAAGAAGCCTTAGCGAGGGAAGTGGAGAGAGTCAAATCAGAGCAGTTGAAGGATGAGAAGATGAGACAACAAATCCGGGAATCCAGGTTTGTTTCACTGTTTGTTATGGTGGTCATTGTTTTTTATACATGAAAGGTCAGAGGTCACTCTACTTCTAAGGATGAGACAACAGATCCGTGAATCCAGGTTTGTTTCATTGTTTGTTAGGGTCATTGTTTTTTATACATGAAAGGTTAGAGGTCACTCTACTTCTAAGGATGAGAAGATGAGACAAATCCGGGAATCCAGGTTTGTTTCATTGTTTGTCAGGGTGGTCATTGTTTTATACGTGAAAGGTTAGAGGTCACTTTACTTCTAATGATGAGAAGATGAGACAACAAATCTGCGAATCCAGGTTTGCTTCATGTCAGGGTCATTGTTTTATCGCAGTGACTGTTTTTACAGTCCCGTAAATATGGTTCTCGGGGTTATTTTAAAATTGAAACGGCGTCGCTCGTCTATTATTTTAAAAAAATCATGATAAACTCTACTAGAATCGAAGTCAATGGTAAAACGATTGCTCAAGGCAAATTCAACTGAAAATATGCTTAATTGTCAGTAATTGTTTGTTATGCCCTACAAGAGGACAAGAGTGAGGACGAGAAATAAAGGCTTTTATGATAAGCTAAATCAAACTGTACAAGAGACCTCTAAAGCATGAGGTACCTACTATAATGCTTGATGACCTAAACGCAAAGGTTGGACTTGATAATGACTGTAAAAATACCCCTGAGAACCATCTTTACGAGACTGTAAAAATAGCCACTGTGTTGTTTTATACATGAAAGGATAGAGGTCACTCTACTTCTAAGGATGAAGAAGGTGATTCATTCTTGGGACAAAGTTGGGTCAAGCAATTTTTTTTACAAGAGTAAATAATAACATTGATTTAATAAAAGCAATAAGTGAGCAAATAAACCTTTCAAAGAAAACCCCTTATTTAAAGAAAATATAACAAAATGAACTACAGAAAAGAAAAAAAAAAAAGCACACCACCCCCCCCCCCCCCCCCTCCACCCCCGTCCAAAAAAAAATTTTTTAAAAAGAAGAAGAAATATCAAGCAATTAAACCCAAAACAATAAAAACCAATAATGTATTTAAAAAGACTTTGGCGTGTTTTTGTTGTTGTTTGTTTTCTAAGTAGATCAATAACCGTGTTAAGTAAAAAATCAACAAAAACAAACAAAAATAAAATAAAGCCCAAAAATTGTCACTATTAAACACACTCACTATTAAATCTATTTGTATTTCTACATTATTCTTTATTAATTTCTAATTGTTTTACTTATTTTTTTTCCTTCTTCTCATACAGTATAGAATTGCGTGAATTAGAAGCCAAACTAAGAGCAGCCTACATGAGTAAAGAACAGGCAGCCCAAATGGCAGAGAAGAGTGCCATTCAGTACGACGAAATGGTAAGAAAATTTCCTCAAACTACGGGCCATTCAGAACAGTTTGAAGAACTTGTGTACAAAGTGTAATTAGGGAAAAATGATGGGACATTCAAATGAGTTTGAGGTAACTGTGTTTGGGTGTAATTGCTTCACCATGACAAAATACCAGTTTGATACAGTGGGTCACATATGAGTAATTTTGGAAGCCATCCTCTTTCAGCTTGGTCATTTTAAACATTGGACTGATGATGGATCAGAGCTGTAAAGAAATTCTAAATCATAAGAGGAAAAGAAACCAAGAAAAAACAACCCCCCCCCCCCCCCCCCCCCCCCCCCCCCAAAAAAAAAATAACCCGAAAAAAACAAAACAAAACAAAAAGTAACATTATTTAGATAGATAGAATTCAGAGAAATTGAAAAAAAAAAAAATCCTGTACTACAATCTTGCCTCAATGTTTACAGATAAACTGAAATATTGCTGATAAATCTACAGGGGACTAGACAATTCCATGCAATGTAGTCGAACACAATTCGTCATTCAACTCTTTGAGTGCACCAAACTTTGGAAAAAGAAGAGAAATATAGGAGTTGTACAAGAGGACACATACTTAAAAGGACAAAATGCCACATCCATCATTTTTCTATTTGCAATTACCCATTATCATTTTCTTTTTCCTCTCTGAAAATCTAGAAACGCGACTCTGAAATTGCCAGACACATGAAGGAACAGAATGAAAGAGCAACAGAGGCTGAACACCAACGGGAGATTGAAAGATATAAAGAAATGGTTTGTTTTTTAATTTCCATTTTGATATTTTTACACAAGTTCATAAAGCAAAACAGTAAATAATAGGGCACCTATAGTATTATAATATTAAAAAGGAATTATGTATTGTGTCTTGTATTTTTGGTGTACTTCATAAAAGGAATAGAGATGACATTATTAAATTTTCATCTTTAACACTCTAGTTGTGAAATTAATTTAAACTTAAGCTACTTATTTCAAAATTATATTTTCTTTTAATATTTTTGTTTGATTTCGATAAGACTGGCCTGTGAATTTGTTTCCAATCAAACTACCATTTTTATTTCTAAAGGATTTGAAATTATGATTTATATGAAAATTTAATGAATATCCTGTATTGAAATCAATGGGTTTTTTCTAAAGAAAAAAGTAAATATTACATAATCAATGCTTTAGTTGCTGTCACAGAAATCTCTGCCTTAATCAATCTTAACTTTTCAAAATTATAAAAAAGAAACACACACACTCACAACAGAAAAACTGATAATATTTTTAATGAAATTTTTTCATAGTTAAAGTACATCATTGACATTTTTGAGAAATACGAGTGTATCTAATCAAATTATTAATTTTTTTTACTTCAAGTAAATCAATTCCCTTGGCATTGTGAGTTCATGCATCCAAAGAAAAAAAAAAGGCTGGGGCATTAGATGTTTTATTAGATTTTATCATTTCTATTTGCTTAATTAGATTTTATCATTTCTATTTGCCTAGGTCCGGTACCAGCAAGAGCTTGAGAGACAGCTGGAGGAACAAGAGATGAAGAAACAACAGGCTTACGAGGAATTCCTCAAGGAGAAACTCATGATAGACGAAATTGTCAGAAAGATCTACGAGGAAGACCAGAGGTAAGTCGTTGGAGAGTTGTGAAGCTTTTGCAGAGCAGCGCGTTGTACAGTTGTTGTTTAGTGGCATTCATGGGTTGTTTGTCAACACGTTTCCTTACTTTTTTAATTTAAGTGATTCAAAAATACTAAAAAATAATAATAATTATATAAATGAGCTTTTTATACAGCGCAATATCCACTAATTGTGTGCTCATAGCGCTTTAAAAAGGGTCCATGGCCAACAGCAAAATTTAACATGAAGGACGGGACATGACGCCTGTTACTGTTAGGCGTTATTACAATTTTTTCGGACAGAGACAACGCTGTTAACGGCCAGGTACTCATTTTACACCTGGGTATGGTGAAAGAATGCGAGTAAAGAGCCTTCTCCAAGGACTCAACTATTCGCCGAGCGAGGCTCGAACCCAGGATCTTCCGATCCAAAAGCGAGTGTCATACCACTAGACCACATAGCCGCACATTTAAGTAAATAAAAATTAATAAAATTACCTTTATTCATCCCATAGGGGAAATTTGTCTATTAGAATACATTCCAAGGGAAGACTGGAATAACTCAGGTGTCAGCCGCAGTCAGCGGTGCAAATTGAGCTAGGGCAATGTGACATGCTCAAGGTCCCACAGCGCAACGGCAGGTGATCGAACTCCGTACTTTTTGAGTACGAAGCAAAGACCGTACCGCTGAGCCACACTGTCCCGTTAAGAGATTAATATCTTGGATTTCCATAATAATCTAACAAAAAGTAGAGCTGCCAACCTTAATAGGAGAAAAAAAATATAAGATTGTCAAAAAGAATTCAATTTGGATTTTTAAAAGTGTTCAATTCAAATATGTAACCTGCAGTTAGCAATTGCTTGCTATCTTTTGGATAGGAGGCTAGTCTATTGCAAAGTCTTTTCCACCAGACCTAACAGACCCAGCTACCCCTAATCATTGCCAGATGGAAAGAGGGGTCAGAAATTAATCTCTCAACTTTACCCGAAATCGATCAATCTCGGTCCCTTTGTTTTAGAAGATAGTGCTCTACCACCTGAGCTATCTTTGAGTTGAGCGCTCTAAAATACAATTGAATTGTCAGATTCTCTGAATCGTAATCTAAGCGTAAATTAAATTTCAGCTGTCGTACGGCTATGTGGTCTTGTGGTATAACACTCGCTTTTGGATCGGAAGGTCCTGGGTTCGAGACTCGCTCGGCGCATAGTTGAGTCCTTGGAAAAGGCTTTTTACTCACATTCTCTCACCGTACTCAGGTGTAAAATGAGTACCTGGCTGTTAACAGCGTTGTCTCCTTACAGCCGTCATGTGTTGTCCTTATGTTAAATGTTGCTGTTGGACAGGGACTCCTTGTAAAGCGTTTTGAGCATGTTTAGTGGATATTGCGCTATATAAAAGCTCAATATAAAAAAAAAAAAAAATTTTGTACTGTAAGTTGACTTCCATCTTTCTTTATATGATTTACAATGTTACAGAGAGCTGGAGAGAGAGATGAAGAAGCGACAGGCCACCCAGCAGTATATCGCAGACTTCAAGAGGTCTCGAGAAGATTGGTCCATGCAGGAGAAGAGGAAGATGGAAGAGGAGAACAAGAAGATCCAGGAGTATGCCAAGAGGATGAGGGAGAGGGAACATCAACAGCTGTCTCAGAAGAAGGAGAAGGACCAGGCTCTGGATCGCGTGCAGAACGCGGTATGACAGGCTTGGCTTCATTATGGATATTTACCTTTTTGAACTTTTAAATCTTTTTTTTTTTTATTATTTTTTTTTTATTGACCCCTGGTCTCTCTCTCTTTCTCTCTCTTTCTCTCTCTCTCTCTCTCTCTCTCTCTCTCTCTCTCTCTCTCTCTCTCTCTCTCTCTCTCTCTTTCTCTCTCTCTCTCTTCCTCTCTCTCCCCCTCTCTCTCTCACCCACTCTCTCTTTCACTATCTGCTATTCATCTCTCTCTCCCTTGTGTGTGCCTTTGTGTGTGTGTCTCCTCTCTCTTACCCCCCCCCCCCCTATCTCTCTCTCTCTCTCTCTCTCTCTCTCTCTCTCTCTCTCTCTCTCTCTCTCTCTCCCTCTCCCTCTCTCTACTTTCTCTTTTCTCTTCCTGACAAATTTTCTTGCTCCTCCTCCACTTCCCACCTAGTTCCAGTCACGTATCCTTCGACTCTTTGATGGGCAGTCAATTCAGATTTTCAGTTTATTTTATTATTCGATGTGCAACAACTAATTCAAATTTAGTGTTTTTCTTTATAATACTAAAAATTTGTATGACCTCCTATCCATTAATTAAGACTATTGGAGAAAAACATAATATTTGAAAAATTATTTTTTCCACAGTATATTTTGAAGGTGATCTCTCTTTTTGCTTAAGATTCACCATTATATACATAATCTGAAACAGGTTAGAATAATTAGGCTTTGAGAGAAATGTCAAAATTACATATTAAGGTCATCTAGTGATTTTTTTTTTCTCACCTTTTATAGGATGTTTTGAGCTTTGAATTCACAAATACAAAATTCTAAAATAGTAATAATGTCATTTACATTATGATAATGTCCACAGCTATCCAAAGACATTGCACGGAGGGATGCTGAGAGAGCTGAGATGGAGAAAATCCGCATGGAGTTGGTCTTGGAAGAACAAGAGGAGAGAGAAAGACTCAAAGAAAGGGTGAGTATGAGTTAATAAAGTTAACTTTTTTACCATTTGAGCTCACCTGGTCTCGGAGTTTTACAGATCAGAATATAGACAAAATTTCAGCAAACAAACTTGAGCACTATTTATAGAGCAATATCCACCATACATGCTCAAAGTGCTTTACAAGGGGTTTAAGCCAACAGCAACTTTTTACATGAGGGCAATACATGACACCTGTTAAGCTTTGTTACAAGTTTTTGCAACTTAGACAGGGCTATTAATGGCCGGGTACTCGTGTTACACCTGGGTACAGTGAGAGCTTGTGAGTAAAGAGCCTTTTCCAAGGACTTGACAATGTGCCGCCCAATTGGGACTTGAACTTGAACCCTGGGCCTTCTGATCTGAAGGCAAGTGTCATACTGCAATTACACTTAAGGCGCACAAAAGTGAATAAAATAAACAAAAACAAAAAGAGAACAAAAAATCCCCCAAATAACAAAAAGAATTAAATACAATAAAAGAAAGCACGAGGAAAACACAATAATCTTCAACAGTTGTAACGTCACTTCCTTCCTAATGACGCATGGTAACTTAGTAACACTGGCTCTAAACTATCAGAACAATGGTGGACGCCCATATGAAATATTTCCCCGGCGAGCATAAAAGCGTATCCAGAGGGGAAAAAACATAAATTTGATCATGTTTTGACTTTTACACATTCTGATCACAAGGCATATGAAAAGTTCTAGCCAGCATGAAGAATAATAAAAAGTAATGATTTTCTTTGTTTAGAACCAAGATGGCCGCCGTTGCCGGACAGCGTGACATCAGACTACTGAATCCAATTGTCATGATAATAATCATCGTTTTGATGTGATATTTATTTATTTCATTTTACTTGTTCGTCTCGCAGGCTGAGTTGGAGAAAACCATTCGCCAGAAGATTGAACTCCAGACCACCCATGCCCAACAGATGCACTTCAAGGCCCTGCGACAACAGGCCGAGCAGGAAGAGGAAGAAGAATTTAAGAGACAGGTGAGAAAGTAACTTTTTTTTTTTTTTTAATTTAAACCCTGGAAGTGTGAAAATGTCGTTTGATTACCTTATCAGTATATCATGAGAGAGTTGATGTGCTTGGAAAAGATTTCAAATATAACTATTTTAAACATACTATTAGAATTTAATGTTACTCTAAATATCAGTGGAGTCAGTATGTGTGTTTGTGTGTGTGAGAGAGAGAGTGTTTGTGTGTGTGTGTGTATGAGAGGGAGAGTGTGTGTGTGTTTGTCTATGTGTGTGGGAGAGAGAGAGAGAGAGATAGATAAATAGAGGGAGAAAGAGAGTGTGTTTTTCTATAACTGGAATCATTTACTTATTGCTCCTCTCAATGACATATATTCACAGATGATGGAAAAGTTTGCCGAAGACGACAGAATCGAACAGATGAATGCCCAGAAGCGTCGCATGAAGCAACAGGATCATCAACGGGCCGTGGAACGATTACTCCAAGACAGAAGAGCCCAATTTGCAAGGGAGAGAGAAGCAGAGGTCGAGGCCCGCAAGGAGGAGATGCGTCTGGAAGATTTCCGCAAACAGATCATCGAGGAGGAGAGACAGAAACTGCTCAAAGAACACGCCAATAAACTTTTGGGTTATTTGCCAAGGGTGAGTCTTTAAAAGTTACAA
Organism: Berghia stephanieae; assembly: GCF_034508935.2. Classification (NCBI taxonomy): domain Eukaryota; kingdom Metazoa; phylum Mollusca; class Gastropoda; order Nudibranchia; family Aeolidiidae; genus Berghia; species Berghia stephanieae. The sequence continues at coordinate 19,417,485 of NC_088370.1, read as the reverse complement.
TTTACCATTCGTTACATTTACATGGTTATCATCATCATTGCCTTTTTCACCCTGGGTCAAGGTATAGGCCACAGACAAACAGTTTCCATCCTTCTCTATCATCATCATCATCATTGCCTTTTTCATCCTGGGTCAAGGTATAGGCCACTGACAAACAGTTTCCATCCTTCTCTATCATCATCATCATCATTGCCTTTTTCACCTTGGGTCAAGGTATAGGCCACAGACAAACAGTTTCCATCCTTCTCTATCATCATCATCATCATTGCCTTTTTCACCCTGGGTCAAGGTATAGGCCACTGACAAACAGTTTCCACAGTTTCCATCCTTCTCTATCCCGAGCTAGCTTTTTAAATTTTTTAACTCGTTTCATATCTTATCACTTTGTATATCAGCTTCTTTAATTCTTCTCCATGTTTCCCATGGCCTTCCCCTTGATCTTCTGCCCTGAGGATTCCAGTCCAATACTTTCTTTTTTATAGTGGAGTCGTTCTTTCTAAGCGTGTGCCCAATCCACCTCCATTGTCTTCTTCCTGTTTCCTCTCCACTGGTTTCTGTTGTGCTCTTTTCCATACTTCTTCATTCTTAATTCTATCCATCCATTTTATTCTGAGTATCTTACGCATGCACCTGTTTACGAAAATCTGTAACCTCCTTATACATGCATGTGATGCATTCCGAGTTTCACATCCATACAGTAGGACAGACTTCACGTTTGATTTGAAAAGTCTTAGCTTTAGTCGAAGGGAGATATATTTAGTTCTCCAAACTCTGTTCAAAGATGTGAATGCAGCCTGTGCTTTTCCTATCCGTGCTTTCACCTCTGCTTCCATGCCTCCATCCTTGTCAATTATACTCCCGAGATAGCAGAAATTGTCTATATCTTCAAGTTCCTGATCTTTTACTTTGATCTGCTCCCTTTGACGCGTACCTATCCTTAATTGATATTTTCAAAATCACAACACACCTACGAGCATATAGGTAGTTTAATCCCTGTCAAAACTATAATTTTTATTTGGCTTGCCTTTAATTCAATGATAACGGGATTTCTGAATGTTAAATTTGATTTGGAGAAGCTATCAAAGAATTTTTTACCCCACCATTTGGCAATAGAGATTTTGGACTAAACTCTGATTCATTGAGTCTTATATTTCTTAAGAACTCCTTTTGATTAAAGATAAAGAAAAGAAAAATTATCAAGATTCAATTCTCTAGTGTTTTTTTCAGACAATTTTCGTGAGCTCTTACATGCTGGGTTCCTGCTACATGTTATGTTGTTCGTTTAATTTTATTTCCTTTCTTTTTTCTTTTCTTTTCAACACAAATAAACTTGAGCCTAGGTTGTATTTTGTTTCAATATTTTTAGTTTGTAGACTTCAGAAAATGTTTTTATGTTTACTTTCTTTGCTTTCTTCTTGTGTTACATTTTAAAATTATTGTTTTGTTCTATGAAGTTTGATTTTTATTTAATATGAGCTAGATACAATTTTTCTTTCATGAAAAACCCAAATAACATATTTACTTTTTAAAATTATTTATTTGTTCATTAAAAAATTATTTTTTTTTGTTTGTTTCCTCACACAGGGCGTTATTCGGGATGAGCAAGATCTCAACTTATTGGGCCCCGAGTTCAAAAATGCGTATTCAGAGCGACGCATTGATCCCTTTGACGAGACATCCTGGGAGACGAGATAGATGCTCATCCTTATTGTCTGTTCTACAGTGTTGCAGTTAGTCGATGATGGGCTGGGATTGGGATGGAAATGCAAACGATGACAAATTTTAGTCCCATTCAATCAGAATTTTTTTTAACGACCAGACCAGACTCAGACTTATACAATTATCTAGTTCTGAGGATTCTCGATATTGATAATCTTAACTCACTCAACTCTAACACCGACTATATCCATAGTTTACCCAGGTTACTTTTACCCCATACCTATTTATTATATTTTTCTGAGACAAATTATAGGCGTAATTATCAAAGCAAATGTTTGTAGTTTTCGCATGTTAATGGCAGTTGAATAAAACTATCTATGCACATGCTCATTTTTCATACATTTTTTCCAATTTTGAAAGGTAGCAAAATCTCTAGGATTGAGTGAGTTAAAATTGATCAAGAATAAGAAGATTCTTTTTATGCATGACTCTTTTATTTTTATTTCTTGCATGCAATTTCGGCGAAAGATATAAAATAGATTTTTTAATTAAATTTTAAGCTCTGATAGATCTGTGCCAAGAATTATGGTACATTATTAATTGAGGCACGTCATCAGGTGTGACTTTATTAGACATGATATTCAAAGTCAGCAAAATATAGAATAATATAATATGTGACTCATTGTTCAAGAGGGTATTATCAAAGTGTGATTTAGAGGCTAAAATCAAATTTGTATTGAAAAATAAAAATCAGTTTGTTTTGTTGAGGCAATAGACATTGTTTCTTGAAGTACCAAAAAGTCTAAAGTTTTTGGCTATTTTAACTTTAAATTCACCTTTTGGCTTCTGGCTTTCTCCTGCATGACACCACACTGAGACAATAGGTTACATGTGTCATAGACTGTAATGTTCTATAACAGACTTATCGCAAAAAAATCCATACCACCGTTGATGTGGTTGGGAAAGACAAAGGAACAAATTGCCGTGCGTTGAATATTAATAAAGTTGTCAAATTTTGCATTTAAAATGAGTATAAAGATATATTGTAGTTAGTTTATGCAAAATTCCCCCATCCCCCAGAACTATGACGATAATCAAATTACATTCCATTTTCTTTTCCGTCCAAATGGTTGAAAATTTAAAACCATTATCATAGTTTAAATCCTCATCATACTTTGTTGTATTTTTTTTTTTCGTTTTATTATTAATTTTTTTTCTCTTCACCTTAAATTTAGGGGAAAATGTTTAAACTATAAAACAAAGCAAGAATAAAAAAATAAAAATGGAAATCTCATAAAAGCCTGAGTGTGTCTAATGTTTGTAATGTGTTTCATGAGTGACAGATCCACATGTTGAATTGTATGAATGAAATGACGCGTTTCCGGTGTGTGTTTGATGCAAGTCAAGTCTTATCGTTGCTAATCTTGTTAAAAAGATTATTTATTTATTTTATGTATTTATTATTTTTACAAAATAGAGAGAGAGAGAAATGAAATGAATAATGTTCTCCTTTCCAGAACTGTTGATATTGAAGGCGAATTGTGAAGAATAATTATTTTTTTAATATCGCTATGGTTTGATACCTGTTTAATTTTGCTAAGTGATGCTCCAAATTAATGAGGTCTCTTTGTTTAAAAAAAAAAAAGAATTAAAGCTGTGTACATATTAAATAAACTCTAGTGATCAATAGTATGTATTAGGAATAATGTTTTACGTAACAAACTTTTCATAACAAATGACAGCTGTAAAACATTCAGGAGGGTTATTTACATTGTTGACGAATAAATTGTCATTTTATCTACAATATTTATGCATCGTTTGTTATTTTTGACTTTCAATAAATTAGATACGTTATTTTGGGAGATATGAGGGGGCTGGAAGAGTGGAGGTTTGTTAATCACCCTGTGTTTGTTTGACCAACTGGCACTATCCTGGCACCGTTTGGAATGGTCAGAAAACATCTTTAAGCATCTTTCTGTCAAAGTCATAATGTGCAGCCATTACCATAGGCATATTTCAGTTGTCCTGTAGATTGACCATATTAATGGAAAGGCTATGTGGTCTAGTGGTATGACACTCACTCTCGGATCAGAAGGTCCTGGGTTCGAGCCTCGCTCGGCACATAGTTGAGTCCTTGGAGAAGGCTCTTTACTAACATTCTCTCACCATACTCGGGTGGAACATGTACCTGGCCATTTACAGTGTTGTCTCTGTCCGAAAAAATTATAATATCGCCTAACAGGCGTCATGTCCCATCCTATATGTTAAATGTTGCTGTTGGCCAGGGACCTCTTGTTTAGTGGACATAGCGCTATATAGAAGCTCGATTAATTTTATTTTTTTTTAATGGAAAGGTGAAAGCAAAAAACAAAAAACAAAATCAGCCCATGGTTCAGTATCTGACCACATTGAAGATTTAATCAAAACGGCAAGCAAGTCTGATCCAAAATGATCAATAGTTTTTAACAAGAAATGAAGTGAGCCGGGGCTTGTGGATAGCTCATACGGTAGAGTCACGATCTCCCCGGCCACGCGGATTTGTACCAGTATCAGTAAGGTCGCGACGCGGGTGGTTGGATGGGAGCATCACCCTTGAATCATATACCTATGATGTTCGCATGGGTGTACGATCCGATAGTGATGTCGTTTCTTCTTCTCTTTACTAGCCTATCCTGCTTCTTTGGTTTGTGATTGTATTTTTGACAGGGGATATTTTTTTTCCTGTAAATCCTCTGCCTGTTTGTTCTTGGTTATTTATAATTTAGCTTATGATATCTTTAGGTTATGATTTTGATTGACATTTGTACTATTTTTGTTAGATTGCTTGTTTTTTTTGTTTCAGCGGTCTCTCATATAACCTCAATTGTGTTGGAAGAGACCTAAAGCAACAAACAACAAACAAAAAAAGTAAGGTCGCGGGTTCGAGCCCCCATCGTTGCCGCAAAGTTTTTATTCTCTGTTGTCTTCTGGCACTTTCCTACTCACTTCATTTCTTATTATTATCAACATAAGTGCCTGCTCCACTCACTTTTCTGAATCAATTTCTAAACGACTTCAAAATATCATGGCATTTTGCAATTGACAATAAATAATTTTCACTGCATTTGTCAGAAGAAAAAGGAAAAACACTTTTTGATTTTATGTAAATTTGATTCATGTGTAGAATAGTTAGTTGTAGAAGCATGCTAGATAGAAAACAATAATTAAAGTAATTACATATCTACCCTGCCAACTTGATACGATCCAGATATGAAATAACATAGTACAATATTACGTAGACCAAATCTATACCTTAACTATATCATTCTAGTATCAGCCCTGCCCACCACTACGAAATGACGTGTCTTGATAAGAAATGTTGTCCAAATACATAAATATGCGACAATATACAAGAATGTGAAAATGATAAATTGAACAAAATTAAACGAAAAATGTCCTTATCTGTTGAAATTATTTAAGTTTTATTGTATCTTGACACAAACAAGGGGTGAAGAATAATATATTTTGGACAACAAACCATTTTTGAGTTGTCAACTGGTATTCATGACCTCCTGTCTTTGCTTGTCTGACCAAATCCTTAAGTCGTGAGACCCATTGGTCATTCAGCCTTTGTATCATTGCATCTTGAAATAAAAATATGAATTTTTGTTTGAAAAGATGAAAAAAAAAATATGCTTCATTCCGGGTCAAAGTATGAATAAATTGAAAATCTTGTCGTAGTTGACGGTAGACAAGTCTGTAGTTTTAAAATCATGTTTTGGACTTGCATTGATTGAGGATTGTCCCCCCTTATTTCAGCATAGACATTGTGTAAATGTGAACTACGAACTATGTAAATTTAACCATTCAATTTACCCATTTAACTTCACAAGCGCCTTTCACTGGCATGTTTATTTATTTATTTTATTTATTTTTTTATTTTTTTTTTTTGGTTCTATAACATTATGTTAGTTTGTTGTTCTATATGAAATAACAATAAAGTGACGTGATTTTTAAATTCACAATTTAGACTTTCTTATTCTTCTTTGGTAGGTGGCATTAAACAAAAATGAATATGTGACACAATATGTAATGTTTGTTTGTTTGTCTTTTAAGGGTTTTACGGCGCTTGCAACACATTAAGGTTATATCAGCGCCAGTAAAAAGTAAGAAAATGGGATAGTAAAAAGATTCTAGAATTACAATTAAAGCACCCAAGAAAAGGTTAGACAAATGGGAGTTGGTTCAAAATAGGAAACAGATGTAGATTCCAAGGGCATACTATCAGTGTAATTAGTTTGAGATCACCTGAAAGTCTCACCAATGCACCAGCACATGATCCCACAAAAGAGGAATACATTCAAATGTAACATGCGTCACGTCTCGTTCTACATGTGTTGCTGTGGGTCAGGCGCCTTTTGTAAAGGGCTTTGTTGAGCACGTTTAGTGGATATTTCGCTATATAAAAGCTCAAGTTAAAAACAAACAAAAAATCATGCTCAAGAGATGTCATTTGTTGAGCAATCCCTGTCTGAATATCATGCTCTAAAGCTGCTGAAGAATTGTTTGTGTCAACCATACTCGTTTACTGAATTTTCAAAGAAAAACTAGAAAGGAGAAAAAGTTCTTCTTGTTCTTCTTCTTCTTCTTCTCCTTCTTCTTCTTCTTCTTCTTCTTCTTCTTCTTCTTCTTCTTCTTCTTCTTCTTCTTCTTCTTCTTCTTCTTCTTCTTCTTCATCTTCTTCTTCTTCTTCTTGTGGAAACCTCCAATATTGTCGAGGATCACTCCACAGTTTGTAGGGTTTTACATTGTAAACTTGTTAAATCTCTGCACATAATACTAATAAAAAATACATTAATTAAAAATTCACGTTGTGAATGGACAACACCCGGGAGCTGCGTACGCTTATGGAGGACAGGACAGAATGGCGAAGACTTGTGGCTCATGATGGGCGGCCTAAGTAAGTAAGTTGTGAACTCTAGCAATCGCGTGAAGGCATGTTGGCAACCGTTTTCAGCCACTTCAGCTATTCCACAGTCGGGCAGTGGAAATGGGTTCCGTGTTTGCTGACACCAGCTGAAATAAAAGGCTCGCATCAATTTCTCAAGACAATTCATTCATCGATTTTGAAGTTTGAACTTGACACGCAAAGATAGAAGCAGAGAAAGGAGAAAGAGAAAGATAGAATGCAGGATGAAATGGAAATGGCTAGACTTTCCTCCTCTTCCTCCTCATCCGTCAACATGATAGCACAACCGGTCCTAAATTACCACAGATTCCACCATTCGCTAAGATGATCTAGAAAGTTGGTTTCTTCTTTTTGAGCAGTTCGCGGTAACTAAATGCATGTTATGTCGTGCTGGCCCATACATCTATCAAATTTAGGAAATTACCCGAGATGGAGACAATCAACAATAGAGATCGGTTAGGTAGGAAAAGGTGAGTAGGTTATGACGGCTATGTGGTCTAGTGGTATGACACTCGATTTCGGATCGGAAGGTCCTGGGTTCGAGCCTCGCTCGACGCATAGTTGAGTCCTTGGAAAAGACTCTTTACTCACATTCTCTCACCGTACTCAGGTGTAAAATGAGTATCTGGCCGTTAATTGTCTTTGTCCGAACTATTGTAATATCGCCTAACAGGCGTCGTGACCCGTCCTACATGTTAAATGTTGCTGTTGAACAGGGACCCCTTGTAAAGCGCTTTGAGCACAGTTAGTGGATATTGCGCTATATAAAGCTCTATTTTTTAAGGTAGGGTAATTCGTTCAACGTTATTAACCAGTAGTTAACTGCCGATACCGCAGGGGGTCCTATAGCTCAGTTGGTAGAGCACTCGCTTCACACGGAAACGGACCAAGATCGATTCCGGGTGTAATGTAGTGGAGATTTTTTTCCGACCTCACTGTCTCTGTCAACCCAGCAGTAAATGGGTAGCTAGGTATATTAGCTCTGGCGGAAAGTACTTTACTTTGCGATAGACTAGCGTCCTATTCAAACGGTAGCGAATAATTGCTATTGTCCGTTTCACGCTATAGAAACCGGGATAAGCTCAGGCTCCATGGGCCATATGGCTCTGAAAGACTACTTTTAAAAAACCGCCTTACGCTAGAAAAAACAAACGCATTTTTTAAAGATTTGGAC